>NC_133618.1:91405542-91680542 GCF_048593235.1 Sminthopsis crassicaudata
TCATGATGCTTATCAACTAATTATTTGAATTATATTTGAATTATATCATGATTCCTCTAACTTCTGTTAATTAAATAAGCCCATTTTATATGCTGAAACCTGTTCATTCCTACTACTACATACGTGTCTGTTCATTGATCTTTGCTTCACCTGCAGTTATCATTCTTCAGAGGTAGTTTTGTTCAATGTAGTTACTACTGGAAGAATAATAGTGTTAAAAAGATGAACTTTAAGGATAATGACAATTTAAAATTTTAGAAAGTGCTATAAAAATTTCTAAATACCATTTAGGCTAATCTCTTCTAAAACCCTTTGGATTTAGTTTTTTTGACTGTGCAGTTCATTTGCTAGAAATACATACTTTGTTTTTCATGGTGAGTTAAAACAATCTCATTTGAGTGACAGTGGATTTGAATGAGAAGGCTCCTGTAGCCTTCCAGGAATTGATATAATTAGCACAGTGTCATCTGCCAGCATCCTATCTCTGTCAATTGAGCTTTGAACCAGGATATCATCCATGGCACTGGTAAATAGTCTTTGTGTTTAATGTTTATACTTCTTCAGCTGTGAAATAGATTTATCTCTTTGGTCACATCTACCATTCAATCTTATGTTATTTCAATATAATATATGACATTTTATTAACAGTTTAAAAATAAATATTCATAGTATTAATATGACTACTTCAATATAGTCTTCTAAATGAATTATTAAGGATTTTCAGTACAGACATTTCCTAGGCAAATCTGCTGTCAGACAGAACAGGCCAATAACAGATAATCTATACTTCCTCTTCTTACTCCTATCCTCATGTTTCTTTTTTGATGACGAATTTTATAGCCTTTCTTTACTTTTTTGCATGTAGACTCAAAAAGGTTGACTGACTAATATAGAACATAGAAAGTACCTTTTATTAAATTGTACTTTCCCATGACATTGTGTTTAGTAGGGCACTTTGGATTTAATATATTAACAGAATGAAAATAATAACCTGAATTTTTATTTTAAGATGCAATTTTTCTATGTGAATCATATAACAATCAACTACTATGATCTTCAGGAATATACTTCTCAATCTTGCTTCTTTATGTTTTTCTAAGAAAAATCTGCCTTGTTTCTTATGTATATCCCTTCTATAAATACAAGCTATATAAGATAGGTGCTAAAGATGCAAAAATGAAACAAACTTTGATTTCAGATATCCTTTCAGAACCTTCCCACTCTAATGGAAAGTAGAGGATAAGATATTTATGGAAATTCCTGTGATCAAAGGCAGAATATAATTTCAAGTGCAAGCTAAAGAGTGCAGATAAAATGCTCTGAGAAAAGTGAGAGAGAGGTTATTTTCAACTGGGAAGAGGATATAGATCATCCTAGAAGAAAGTCGGTATTATTTAAATTTTATTTCTGATTAGCATTTGGATTATTGTAGAGCAGGAAAGCTCCTTCAAGGTGTTCTCATCTAATCCTGAATTTTTTAAGATGAGGAAACTTGAAGCTCAGGTCTGTAATATTTCTCTCCCCTCTTTTTTTGTTTTGTTTTGCTGTTAGCCTTAATTTTACTTTGAATATTTTATTGATCTTTTGTCTTTATGTAACAGTCATTTCTCACTCTTCAGCTTGAATACTTCCCAAAGGAAAAAACAATTAAGCAAAAATATTTACTACAGAAACTTTTCTGAAAACATGTAGAAGATTCTAGACAAGTACATCCTGCCTCAAAGAAGTTTTAATTTATCAAAGTCATCACAGATAGGTAATAGAAAGAGGTCTAAAACCAAAGTCTGACTCCAGGCTGATTTTCTACTATACCATGTTGCTGTTTCAGTCATCATTATTGTCTCATACTCAAAAGGTTCTATAATCTTATCAATTCAGGAGCTTACTCCAGTGATACAGATTGTATTCCATCTACCCATCCTATGCAATTTTTGAACATATTCTATAATTTCACCATAGAAGGTATACCTAATATAATGGAGGCCTCTTTTTGAACCCCACTTTTCTTACTCTTGAGTGTCATTGATTACTTTTTCTGTGGATGTCTTCATGAATTTCTTTTTCTACCATGTTTGAAAGTAGTTCCATGAATTGAAAGATCAAATAGTTACTTAATCTGTACAAACTTTAGCAGTCCTTATAATTAAGTGCAAAACATGAGTCACAATGAATATGGATATTCTTACTTAAAAAAAAATTAATCAGTGAGAAACTTGTTCATAAGAAAGAACCAAGCATACTGTTATTCTAGTATCATAGAAATCTGGACTAGTTATCTAGAATAAGATTTTGGGAGAGTTTTCAAAGCATTCTGGGCATCTTACTGTTTTTAAATTTTACTCCTTGCAATCCTGAATTAGTTGAATTTTACTCTGATTAGCATATGTAATGAGTATGCTAATTATTACAAATACAAATGTTTTTACTAGTTGAAGGTATAGCTACATGGCATCTAGGTAGTCCGTAAAGATAGCCATCATTTTTTATTAAAAAAAATTCTAAATATTTCATGTTTAGTGTTTTGGGAAGTATAAGGCACTTTTATTTAGGTAATTGTACTGGGTTGGAGTTAATTGAATTTTAAGTAGGATTGATTTCATTATCACCTATTAAATTAAACATGGTGCTATAATGGAATTGCATCTAAATCGGCTTTTTTTCTTTATGTTGAGCTTTAGGAAGTAATAGATTGAATGCTGTCAAGTTGTAAAATTCAATAAAATGATTTAGAATTTCTAGAAGCAAGTTCATTTTGCTTTTGAGATTTGTTTTATTTATGTTTAAATCTTCACTAAAAAGATCAACACTATTAAGATAAATTTACATATAAGATAAGATTTATTAAATTTATTTCTGTTCATTATACTTTAAATAGTTGCTTATCTGTTGACAGCAATATAGTGAAGTAATGGAGTAAAAAATGGTTGGAGAGGTTGAATGTATGACAGACTGTAATTATGGCAAAGATTCAAGGTCATTGAAACCATATTACACATAAATTTTGATGACAAAAAATACCAGTAGCTATTCTCAAGTGCCAACAGAATTTACCCTTGCACTTTACTACCTTAGATTCATTGACTTATACATTTCTGAAATGAACTTTGTTCTGTATATATACATTATTTTTATAAAATGCTATTGAAAACTATTTGTCAGAGAACAAAGAACTAGTGGTTATATCACTTGGAGCATATAACAGGTAGACAATCCTTTTTACTATAAGTGATGAGAATAATTAGCATTTTATCCCTTTTTCTCCACTTTTAACAAAAATTTTTTGAGGTTTATATAGATTGTTGGAACAGTTTAAAAAATGTAGAGATTTTTAAGTTTGGATTGCTTGCCAATTATGGTTTATAATTTGCATTTACTGTGCTTTTATGAGATTTCTAGATAATGGCAAAATTTTATAAGTTCAGTTTCTACTAGCAGTATGCTTAGCAAAATGTTACAAATAGCCATGTTTCTTAGTAGAAAATGTTTTTGCTTTCCAAATATGGGTCTGTATCTTCTTTTGTGATGATTCCTTTTGAATACCATTATGGGAGAGGAGATATTTGCTGACAATACAAGAGATATTTTATATAAAATTGTATTGCTGAGACCATGAACTTTTGTCTAGTCCTTGGAGAGTGTTCTCAACCTTGTCACTCCCTTCTCCATAATAGGTTCTAAAATCAGAGGTTTGGGTGCTGTAAATGGATATTGGAGGCCACTAAGTCCAAATTCTTTGTTTTTATATTTAAGGAAATTGGGGCTCAGAGAGATGAAGTGATTTGAGCAGGGTCACAGAGGTAATTAGTACCTGAGAAGAGATTTTGTTCATACTCTGATCTTTCTGATTCCAGATTTAGTACCCTCTCTAAAATTAAATTTAAATAGATTACCTCATTTTCTTAAGATAATGATATATTTTGATCACATATATAATCATTTCATTTCTTAAACTAGTGAACATAACATCTCTTGAAACCATTAAAGGGAGAAAATATAGTGCATGATATATAAATAATAAAGGCCTTCTAGTTTTCATAAATTTGCCAGTAAATCAAATATTCACAGAATTAAATTTTTGTTTTTCAAATTGAAGTTATTATATCCTTATATTTATAATTCTTTTTTGTTCTTATTTTCCGTGGATGTCATTTTTTAAAATCGCCTAAGAATGATTTCCCTTAAGATTTAGAGAAATTATTTAGGTAGAGCTGGATCTTAAAACACTTTTTCCAAGAGTATTTATTTAGCCAGATTATGGAAGCAGGAAAATTCAATGTAATGTATCAAAATGAAATTAAAATTTTTTTAATTGTATTCTGCCTTTGAAAGATTAAAATTATTTTTCAAATGATCATGGCTTGTTAATGTAGCAAAATGAAATTAAAATTTTTTTATTGTATTCTGCCTTTGAAAGATTAAAATTATTTTTCAAATGACCATGGCTTGTTATCCATTAAAAATAGTTTTTTAAAGTTTTCCTATGAAAACAGATTTTCGATCCTTTTGTTTTGTCCCTTTTTGTTTCGCTTAAGATTGCAGCTGCACGAATTTTAGATCACATGCCATGTCACCTAAATCTATGACCAAGAGGCTGTTTTATCCCAGAGAGACCATAATGCTTCAGTTGTCCTGGATACATGACATCATGTTATATTGTAATCAAATAGAAGCCTTTTGCTGTGCATTTGGGATTTATATCTGATCTCTAGTCTGAGTAGCAGGTTTTTATGACATGGAAAAAAAACAAAGTGAAAATTGAGAATTGTTAAACCAATAAAGAAAAAAATGATTCTCTTTTGTGGATTTTAGTTTGTCTGAAGTCCTTAAGGTTATCTAAGTTGTTTTGAAATGGTGTAACCTTATCATTTTTTGTTTTTAAATAATCATGACTTAAAATTGGGAATTAATGATTAGTAAGAATTTAATGTTTTCCTTTTTTTTCAAAACTGAGACATTTCTGTTTTAGAAGTTTATCTTTAATCTTGAGATAAAATATTTTGTGTGTCTTGTTTTAGATATTAAAGGGAAGTTAGCATCTTTTCAACTAATTGGTATTAATGATCTCTTTCTAAAAGAATGGGATTATGAAGAGAAGGAACCCAGAGTTTCCTTTTTATAAAAGATAGTATTTTAAGGCTAAATTTTATACTAGTAAAGTGAATGGTAGAACTGTATCAATTGATAGGCTTGTTTAAGCAAAAATTATTTTAATTCAGCAAATCTCTTTTGAGTTCCTTCTATATCTCTGTATTACTTCGTGTTAGGGAATGTCTAAATTAGCTGGCTAGCTCAGCTCACTTTACAAGGGCATACCTGGCCTATTTAGTCAAATGAACAGCTTTCTGGAAAAAAGCAAAATGGGAGAAGCACCATAAGTCCCTTCCCTTTTCTCCCATGACATTTCATTTACCTGGGAATTTTAAAATTTGCAGATGACACCATATTCTTTTGGATTGCAAAATGTCTTGATAATTGAAATAAAGCTAGCGAAGATAAAGAAAAGACTGTATACTTAAAAGTCTTTAACAGAGTAGTAGTAAATTATGTGTTGAAGTTAGTCTGACTTTTGTTACAGTGGAATATTATCTTGATTTATTTGTACTTCATATATATATTGGGTATATATTCATATGGATCTTTAAATGTTCATAGGGACCATTTGTGTCCAATCTGTGGTGGGGCCTTCCAAGCTTCTAATATTTGCTCAGCAGACACAGTTGGACACACTGTACTTTATTTCCAACATTTTGATAGTATTTTGGTCCTCTGCAAGCACAGAGCACAACGACCATTCTTAAGGATTTAGTGTCTCTGCAATTTAATTTAATATAAATCTTCCTATATATTTTTGAAGTAAATGTAAATTCAGGTTTCCAAAAATATACCTGCCTATACACAGTGAAAATTAATTTGGATTCTATCAATTCAGGATTTGTCATATTGTCATCTCTGTCTTGAAGTTTCTTTGTAGGGATTTGTGGGGAGGGGAAAAAAATGTGCAAAACAAAATAAATAAATAGTTTAAACAAGGAATATGTTTAGCCTACATAAATGAATACTTTTCCACTAATCTGAAAACAGATCTTTAACCACTTGGAGGGAGGGGGACTGACACTGCTTAATTTGCATGATTTTTAAAGGTTTTTAGATTTCTTTTAAGTTAGACATTCTCTTGCATCAAATACAATATAATTTTGTTTGATCTGCCTGTTTTCTGAACTGTCTTATATTTGTGGATCAAAGTGTTGCTTTGATGTAGATAAAATAGATTCTTCATAATGAATTACACACTAACAGGACTTAAAAATCACCTTATGTTTTTAACTCCACAAACAATTATACAAACAATACAGTCATACATTCCAAAATAAAAAGTAAATGTATTAATATTTTCATTCTTGAATCTTCAGTGTCCTTTTGTATTATTTGTATTAGTGTGTAGAAAAGCCCCTAATTCTAAATGTGGGAGGAAAGAGCTAATCAGGCTATATAGAACAGCATTAAAGCACTAAGTTCATAGTAAGTGTTTAATAAAATGCTTGTTAATTGATTCTTTTGATAGACAAGAATTTCACATATAACAGTTTCTTCATAATTTTTTTTTGGGGGGTGTACTTTCCACCAGTACAAATTATAGCTCCTTAAAAGGCTTCTCTGTAGAAGTTTTTTCATTTGCTATGTCCAAAGAAATTAATTACTTGTTTTGCTTATTTCATGTGAAAACTTGACTTTGTAGATAACTTATCTACAAATGTGGATTTCAGTACAACTTGGTCATAGTAGAAATTCTTCTGAATTGCTGAAATTCAGTATCCAATGTCTGATCAAGTAATAAGCCATTGTACTTAGCTGAGTTAGTCCTTCCATGACAGTCTTTTGCAAGGTGGAGTGCAAACATTTCTCCATCCTATTAGCTAGCACCTGCAAGAATTTATATTCTGCTAGAATAACCCTAGGTAATCTACATCTACACAATGATAAAGTTGGACTTTAGTGGAGGAATAAACTAAATTAATGAACATTACAATTTACAAAAAGCCTATGTTTTCCAGAATCAGAATTGAAAGGGACCTCAGAGATTATCTAATTGAATCTGCACTTAAACAGAAGTCTACTTCCTTTTTGAAAGGACAACTACTTAGTTGCCCTTAGTTCCCCTTTGCTGGGGAAGGAATTAACTACTCTCCAAGCAGTCATTTTGGAAGCAGCTGTGATCTTTAAGCATCATCTGAAATCCAAGAAAAACTTCCCTCTTTATAAATTTTTTTTTGATAGATCTTTAATTTACTTTTCAAAGTACCATATTCCATTTTAAAATAAAACAGAGTAAGTCAATTTGAATAAATGTTCTCTTGTCTATAGAAAACACTTGTTTGATGATATGACATGGGATTCCCCCCCCCCCATCAAGCTATCTGTCCTTTACCCCCCCCCACCCTTTTTTTTTTTTAATTTTCTGAGGTTGGGGTTAAGTGACTTGCCTAGGATCACACAGCTAGGAAGTGTTAAGTGTCCGAGACCAGATTTGAGCTCTGGTCCTCCTGAATTCAGGGCTGGTGCTCTATCCACTGTGCCACCTAGTGCCCCTTCTTTACCCCATTTTCAAAATAATTTTACATATTTTTCCTGTTTTCCTTAAGTAAGGTCTTAAAGATCTTACAAAGATCTTAAAAATAAGAATTTTTATTTCATCATTTTTTTTGAAAGAACTACAATTCTTATATAACCTCTTTACATCTTATCCTTAAATTCAGATTCCTTATTACACAGATCATATGTGTTTTTCCAATCATACCGTTTTGATTTTGCTCTTTTTTTCCCCCAATTCAAATCCATAATCTTTCAGAGAGGCTACTGAGATTTTGTCATGTGCCCCTAATTTTTTATCTTTGAATTTTTTTCCTAATCATCCTGAGAGTCTCTGGTTTCCAACTTGATGTCTTCTTTTGATGGTCATATGTAAAATCATCTTGACTTGTAAATATTTAAGTATCTTAAGTCTACTATGAAGTAAGTAGTATTCAAAACAATTCTCATGAGTTTTGATAAGAACACAGTACATAGAAGTGAATTTCTGCAATCTGTCCATGGGTGTTTTTTAGAATTTTCTTGGAGCAGGTTCTAAAAATGTATTATTGAATCCTTTCCAGAAGGTTACTGTTACCTCACGTCAGAGGGTAGGTGGTCAAAACTGGCAATACACCCTGGTTGTTGTGGTTTTATGGCCTTGTATTTGTAGCCTTTGTTTTCCTAGTTCTCACCCTGATTGTTCTTGACAATCCAATATTTATTGTTATCTTGAATCTCTTTATCAGTACCATGACCTACCACCTGCTTGGTTAAAGTCTTTATCTTAGTTTTTGTCATGACAAATCCCTGATTTGGGAAGCTATCAAGGCCTGCATAAATGGCCACCGAGATAGGTTCCATAGAAGCCACAGTGTTCTGGAGGGCTTTCTCATCACTTGCAGGAATGGTAGTAATACCAGTGACATTGAGATCATATATGTCTTTCTGGGACTGTCATTCACCATTCTCAGCAGTATAGGGATAGAGATCCTCAGAATCTATGCCCTTGACATACTGGAAAGGGTTTGAAAAACCAGCTCCCAGAACAACTAAAATTGCTGTTCTTCTAGGGCAATCCACAAGATTCTATTCACTTAAAAATACCAAATTGCTTGACTTGCAGAAGAATTGTCCCTCTAAGGTTCCAGTAGCACTAAAAGCTCAGCAAGAGCTACAGTAATCCTGATTTTTAACAAGGGTTGACATAGCCATACATTCTATTTCAGTAGCCTCTTAAAAAGACTGTCTGCTTTAGGACTGCCTTTTCTAATCCATCCTCCATATTGTCAAATTGATAATCCTAAAGCATAATTTAGATCATATCACTCCTCTGCTTGAGGAACTTAAGTGGTTGCTCATTGCCTTTTAAGATAAAATATAACTATTTGCTGTTTTAGCTTATTTTAGGCTGATTCTATTTCACTATTTTTCCTTCATGTGCCAAATAGGACTATTTGTTGTTCCCCATATACCACATTGTATTTCCTGCCTTCCTGCTTTTTGTCCAGGCTACTCCTCGTAATTAGAATATTTTCTGTTCTAACCTGTGTCTCTTGGGAACCTCTTACCTTCAAGCCTCAGATCAGATGCTATTATGGGTCAGAACTCTGAACTTGAAACAAAGGATTCTTACAAGGTGCTAAGTCAGTGGAATTTGTAGAGACAATGATTGTTTAGCATGGTGCTTAACAGTTCTCTAATTCAGTAATGTACTTACTACTTAATATAGTTCCACAAGATTCACACCTGTGATAAGTAAGCATATAAGCTCAAACTCAGCCACAATCAGAACTGGAAGACAGAGACTGTGGTGGTCATCCTCCTACCTCCCGAACAGAAATTAAGATACATTCAGGAGGAACTCAAGAAGCTAGCAGAGGCAGAGAACAGAAAGGACTGGTGGCAGGAGCTTAAGCTCTCAGAACCAAGGCAAGAGATAGGCCTCTAAGAAAGCTAACTGGGTCCCAAGAAAGGAGACAAAACTTTGAAAGAGATAATAAAGGATTTGGACTTTAGCACCTGGCTGTACTTGTGGTGATTACTGAACTGAAATGAAGATTGCTCACAGAGACCCCCAAGAAAATCTCAACAGAGAACACTACATTTTGGTGCCTGAACATGGGACCAAGAACCTTCATCTGTGACCCAGAAATGAAGGTGAGTACAAAAATAGACAAGGAAACTTTGTTAAGGGCTAAAGTAGTATTTCAGCTGAAATGGGACAGATGTTTAGCCTTAAATGTGTAGAGAGCATTATCAGACTTATGAAAAGCCAAGGTTTGATTATAATTTAGACATAGATCATTGAACTTTTAGAAACAATACAGTACACATCTTCTTGGTTCTCTAAGGGAAAAGAATTCAATTCAAATGAATGGAAATTAGTAGCAGAGCAAACTATGTTGTAACGAGCTGTTGTCTCCAGAAGCTGCCAATCGCTCTCTGGGAGGAGATCTGCTGTGTCAACTCAAACCTCTCGGACAGATTCTTCTTCCTGTAGAGAACCGTTGTCTCCAGACAGTTGCTGTTAACTCTCCTCCAGAGAAGTGACTTCCCTTCCTTCAAAGAGCTGCCTCAAGTCTGGTCTAGAGCAGAGAGTCTTCTCTATCTCAGGAGTGCTGCCCTCTTTATCCTCTCAGAGAATGGATGTGGGATAATGCAAGGGCTTCTGGGAAGAACCACTTCAACCAGTGAACTTGCTCTTCCCAAGCACGCAAGCTCTTCCCCAGGAATTCACAAGTCAAACTACCAGGAAAGGCCGGAACTAGAAAATGACTGTCAAGTACCGACTTAGCACTTAGTAAAAACCCAATATCTCATTATCTCATTAGCACTTAGTAAGAACCTAACACTATGTGAATACTACAATAATAATGGACCAGACTCAATTTCCAAAGAAATACTTTATACATATAACAATACAACTGGCTTTAGAAAATAAGAAGAAAGCAGGAGGGGGAGGATCCAGATATACTAGGTGAAAAGGATGAAGAATCAGATAAGGATGGAGTTCAGTACAATTCTGAGGGTGGTGCTTCACAGGAGAAATTAGGGCATTCCCCGTCCCCTGACCTACTTCCCTCAATTAACTCTTTATGGGTAGAGGGAGAGGCAGTAACACAATCAGCACCACCTATGAAGCAGTCTATGACAACATCACAAAAGGCACTGGTTAAGGCAAAAAAAAAGGACAAGGATATATCTGATTTAATAAATGCATACCCCATGATTAAAGAGCTTGATTCTTCAGATCAGCAAAGGAGAAGATACACTCCTTTTGATCTGGAAAAAATTAAGGATTTGAAAAAGGGTGGCACTCTATTGGACTACATCGTCTTATGTTAAGATGTTACTAGAGAGTTTGGCTTATGAAATTTTAACCCCTAGTGATTGGAAATCCATAGCAAGGACATGTTTAGAATCTGGACAAAACTTGTTGTGGCTTTCGGAGTATAGTGGATTATGCAGGATTCAAGCCCAAGGCAATAAGCAAACCAGAGTTAACATAAAGTCACTTTTGACCAACTAGCAGGTAAAGGGATGTATGCAGACAATTCAGCACTGACTAATTACCCCATAGAAGCTTATGAACAAATTGCAGCTGCTGCAGTAAAAGCTTGGGGCACCCTCCCAGGGAAAGATCAAGGAGAAGCCTTCACAAAAATACAGCAAGGTCCCAATGAACCTTTTGCTGATTTTGTGGGCCGTCTGCAGACAGTTGTCACAAGAACCATTGGAGAAGAATTACAAGAATTATGATCAGATAACTAGCTAAGGAAAATGCTAATGAGGTTTGCAGAAGAATTATATGGGGACTGCACAAAGATCCTTCTTTAGAGGAGATCATAAGATGCTGTGCCACAGTGGGCACAAATGCTTATTATACCCAAACTATGATGAACATGGGAAGACAGGGTCCCTTTTGGCAAGGGACTTGTAGAGAGACTCATCAATGTTTTCAGTGTGGAAAAGTTGGACATCTAAAAGCCCAATGTAGGTATAGAGATAGAGTGAGAAGACAGAGAAAAGACCCAAACCCCGGCGTCCAAAATGCAACCGAGGTTTCCACTAGGTCTCAGAATGAAGATTGATCCAAGGAAATGAGTGATGGGGCCCAGTTTCAGGGCCCCAGGTGGGGCATGATGGCAGCCAAGGTTACACCTTTAGAAGTTCAGGACTCTGATGTGAGAGGTGGGGCATTGTTGGCAGCTCAGTTTACACCCAGAGAATCTTTAGAACTTCAGAACTCTGATGTGATCAATCAGCCAAAAAGCAATCAGATGGCAGAAAGGGATTACAATTGGGGAGAATACAGGCTTTCTTAACCCAACATAAGGGCAGTGTTTAGTGAGAGCAGCTCCAATGTAATTGCCAGATGATGTGGAGAGATCCAGAAAGTGGTAAATGGAAGGGACTAGATAAGTTAGCTGCTTGGGAGAAAGGGTTTGCTTCTGTTTCTATGGATGCAGAAGGAATCAGTTGGGTGCCAACAAGCACCTGGAGAGAGACAGAAAAAGAGAAAAACCTTGAAACAAAGGAGAAGACCTAAGAAACATCTGATACTGAAAGAGCATGGCTGATAATGGGACTGTTACAGAACTTTAAAACCAAGACATATTCAGGAGGACCTCAAGAAGCTGGCAGAGACAGAGAACACAAAGGACTGGTGCCAGGAGCTCAAGTTCTTGGAACCAAGGAGAGAGATAGGCCTCTAAGAAAGCTAACCAGGCCTCAAGAAAGGAGACGAGACTTGGAAAGAGATAATAGAGGATTTGGACTTCAACACCTGGCTGTACTTGTAATGATTACCTAACTGAAAGGAAGGCTGCTCACAGAGACCCCAAGAAAACCTCAACAGAGAACACTACAAGATTCCAGCTCCTTCTTTTTTTAAAAATAATAGCTTTTTATTTTCAAAATACATGCAAAGATGGTTTTCAATATTCATCCTTGCAAAATCTTGTATCTAGATTTTTCTGCCTTTCCCCCATCTCTTCTCCTATATAACAAGTAATCCAATATATCTTATACATGTGCAATTCTTCTGGACATATTGCCACATTTATAATGCTGCTCGAGAAAGATCAAAAAGGAAAAAAATGAGAGAAAAAAAAAGCAAGCAAACAACAATGAAAAAGGTGAAAACACTATATTCTGATCCACATTCAATCTCAATAGTCCTCTTTCTGGATGCAGATGGCTCTTTCCATCACAAGTCTATTGGAATTGGCTTGAATCATCTCATTATTGAAAAGACTCACGTTAATCAAAGTTGATCATCATATAATCTTCTTGTTTCCATGTACAATGATTTCCTGATTCTGCTCATTTTACTTAGCATCAGTTCATGTCTTTCCAGGCTTGTCTGAAGTCATCCTGCTGATTGTTTCTTAGAGAACAATATTTTGTTACATTCATATACTATAACTTATTTAGCCATCTCCCAACAGATGGGCAGCACTGAGTTTCCAGTTCCTTACCACTACAAAAAGGGTTGCTATAAACATTTTTGTAAATATGGGTCCTTTTCCCTCTCATGATTTCTTTGGGATACAGACTCAGAAGAGATACTGCTGGGTCAAAGGATATGCATAGTTTCACAGTCCTTTGGGCATAGTTCCAAATTGTTCACCAGAATAGTTGTATTATTGTCCCAGGTTTCCCACATTCCCTCCAACATTTATTATTATCTTTTCCTGTCATCTGAGCCAATCTGAGAGGAATGTAGTAGTTGCCCCAGCTCTTTCAAGAGGCTTTTCTCCAGTTTTTAGTAACTGTCCCCTTCAATAACTTTAAACATTTAGTATTTGTCTTGTATTCATTTTTTACTTTGTGTTGCCTTGTAGCAGGTTAACTCCTTGAGGACAAGAACTGTCTCACTTTAGGAGTGCATTATATGGCACAAAGAATGTAGTTAACAAGTGCTTTTAATTGCTTGATTTTACTGTACTCTCTTTGTTAGTGAACATGAACCTACCTGTATCTGCACCTTTAATCATGATGTTCCCTTTGTTTGAGGATATTCACTTCAGTGTTCGGCAGGCTTTTTTTATAGGTGGAACATTCTAGATGTTTGTATTGGTTGCTTGGTGACACTGTTATTAATAGTATCAAATCCCACAACAATGCAAAAAGATTCACTATCTCTTACAAGAGATAAATAGTAATTCCTATAGAAAAAAAAACAAATAGATGAAGACAATAATAAGATGAAATTTATTAAGGACCTATTGTTAAGTACCTATTATCAAATAGTATGGGCCAGATATCTTGTTAAGCAACATAAACAGAAAAGACCACTTCCATTATAGTGATTTTGTTTGTTGTGCAGTCATTTCCAATGGTTCCTGACTCCATTCTGAGTACTCTTGGAGAGATACTGTAGTGGTCCACCATTTCCTTCTCCAGCTCATTTTATAGCTGAGGAATCTGGGGCAAATCTGTGTGATTTGCTCAAGTGTCTGAGACTGGATTTGAACCTGGGAAGATGAATCTTCCTAATTCCAAGCCCGGTGCTTCGTCCGTGAGCTACCATTTGCACATGAGAATACCCCATGTTTTGAAGTGACCAAATAGACACAAATTCATCTTGTCTAGACTTTGATATACTACTGAGTGGACAAGTTATTGCCCTAGTTCCATATATATGTGTATGTGTTTATATATACATACAATATCTTGGATAAGTAACTTGAAATTGTGGGAAAGTAAAATGGTAAGAAAGGTAGATTGAGGCAGTATTTTTCAAAATCAAGATAATAATTTATTAACAATGATGGGTAAACTGTTAGTAAAGTTGGTGATGCTGGCCATCTCAGCCAAAAATTAGGGACCTAAAGATCAATTTATAGTGAGATAGCAATAACTAATAAATGGGGTCAGTAGCCTCTCTCTGATTGGCCTATCAGGAAGGATATCATTTAAATCTCCCATAGCAAAGATAAAATTATTCCAATTGGTAGATAATAAGGAGGTGGGTTAAGGATCACCCCATCTCCTCCCTGTTTACTTCCCCTTAGAAGTAATCCTAGGTGATAAGATTAGTTTTGCAGTTGGAGAAAATGGATTGGCTTTCTTGTGTGGCATATCATATCCTCTGTCCGTGGTGGTTGTTAAGTTTTTTAATCATTTCTGACTCTTCATGACCCCATCTTTTTATGTTTGTTTGGTGTATTCATTTGTTGTTGTTGTTTTTTGGCAAAAATACTGAAATGGTTGGCTATTTCCTTCCGCACTTCATTTTATAGATGAGGAAACTTCAGCAAACTGGTTAAATGTCTTGCTCAGGGTTTACCCAGCCTAGTAAATTTCAGAGGTAAGATTTGAACTTGGAAATCTAAATTTTCTGTTTTCAAGTCCAGCACTCTATTCACTGCGCCAGCTAGTTGCCCAATTGCTTTAGCAATTATGGAATATTAATTTCTTGATGTATGTAAATTACGTCTAGTAATCTTGGTTAGAAAATCAGAACCATCTCAATGGTTTTTCTTTAGCGATCACATTATTCCTAACTTTAACAAGAAAAGAGGACAGGAGAATCCCACTCAAGCCAGAGGCCTAGGCCAAGCTGCTTCTTTCTCAGGTTCAAAATCAAGTACTTATGGGCTAGGAATGATTATTCTACCATGCCTATAGTTCAGACTGGGAAAATGTCTTTTGAGCTATAATGAGAAATGGAGAATCTCAAATTGTGGAATAGGATAGGTTACATAATAATATTAAATTATTTATTAATGTAATATAATATAATGTTAATTTTCCTCAAGATGGATAGTGAATTGGATCCAGAATTAAATTAGAGAGAATGAGCATTTTTTTTTCTATATTGTTTTCCCCTTTTGACAGTCTGGTAAAGCCAATGGAGAGAGAGGAAACGGCATATGCCAGTCAAATCATACCACCATCTCCACTTAGATCATTATAGAGACTGCTCAGGGTCCTCTACCCTCTTGAGAGTAACAATGCTTCTAGTCCAATATCTTCATTTATCACTTTGAGAAGCAACCTGTAGAGAAATACAGCCTGATGGCTGCTTCTGCAGATGCTACAACCATAGCTACGAAAGTCTCAGAAAAGAAAGTTCTTGTCACTAAATCTTTGTTGTTGTCATCCAATGGAAATTGGAATGTTATCAGTCAAAATAACATTAGAGTCATTACCATCTGTTTTGCTGAACCTTAAGCACCATGGGACTTATATATCAGACTGGCTGAAACTTTGCATATACTTTATTATATGCATTAGATTGTGAACATCTTGAGACCAGAAGCTCTTATTTTTCTATTTGTATCTCCAGTACATAGTACATTGCTTTGAACATAATTAGAATAAATGCTTCATCCATGCAATTTTTTTGCCTGCATTCATAATAGAAAAAAATGCTTAATTTTAGTTAGAAATTAAGAAAATTCAAGTTTACTGAACTCTTCCTCTAGAATATTGGGTGTAAACACTGAGGAAGGTGTATGAAAGAATGACAGAAGCACAGGATAAGTAAGTCTAGGTAACTTGTGATCTCCATAGTTAGAAGTAGTACCCACATCAATGATAACACAGATGAAGATAGTCTGTTTACTTGTTTATCTTGTCCAACTCTTCCTGATCCCATTTGGGATTTTCTTGGGAAAGATACTGGGGTGGTTTGCCATTTCGCTGCATTTTACAGATGAAGAATTGAAATAGATAGGATAAGTGACTTGCCCAGTGTCACAAAGCTAGTAAGTTAAATGGATGAATGCAAATTTGGACTCTGATCTTCCTGATTCTGGCACCCTATCCAGTATTCTACCCTAGGTGTTCTTTGAAGATTATAAAAGTGTGGATATTCTAATAAAATTCACAAATCTCTCCATACCTTAGTATGCAGTTTATTAATAGCTGGGACTAAAATAATTGTCATGTAGAAAACTCTAATTTCTTCCTTTGCCTCAATTTGGTAAAGTCCATCAGATTTTCACCTGTCTTCTAGGATGGAACATACCAGGTTAGAACAGTAGAGATCATATGAATCTTTACTTATTTGAAATTTCTCTTTATAGACTAACTTGTAAGTGGTAAATTTTTGTGTTTTGAGTATAATATTATGCTTACTTTAAAAAACAAGTTAATTGATAATTATAAATATTAAAGATTACCAGAAACTTGTTTTGAGATTATTATTATATCTCATCCCTTTTCCTCTTCCTCCCCTCCCCCAAGAGAAACTGACATCTGTCAAGTCTGTCGAAGAGATATAAAGAGGAAGGGTAGATAGTATTCTTAACCCTTTAATGTTTTCAAAATTTTCAATTTGTTAAAGTTGAAATTGTTAAGGATGGTTTGAATGTATAGTATGATTGTATTTTAAGTTCACATTTTACTAGTATGGGTGCAGTGGACCATATATCTGTAAAGAACAAGGAAAGAAAGTATTATCAAAAACATATGAATTCCCAACTGCAACATTCTTTAGGGAACCAAAAGGTTTTATTTTTAATCTTTTCTATGATTACAGATTGTACTGTAACTAGTCAGATGAATTTTGAAGGTGATGTTTGCCATTGATCACAAGAAATTGCCCAAAAGCATTCCATTAGTTCAAATCCTAAATATAGCAATCTTTTTAATGCATTAATTTAATTTTGTCTTAGAAGAAGACTTTGACTTGATGAAAACACTTTCTCTTAGTGCTTCCTAATAGCTCTGACAGGATAGATAAGACATTAAATATGGATGTGGTTCATCTAGGCAGGGTGAGTTGAACTCATTCTGGTTGAGTAGATGTTACTTTCTCCTAGGTTATCTTGAATATCAGATCCCAGATTAGCCATTTTTTGCACTAGTTCACAGACCATCTTTGAAGAAACCAAAATAAGGACTAAGCAGGTCTGCCTTATCTTTGAGATCAGTTGTCATTATTTTCTCTCTTCTTAGATCCTTCATACATACATAAATCATTAACTTCTTTTATCTTTAGCATTCTTATCCGCTAAATGTTTTTTTTTAAAATCCCTTCCAATTGGGGCAGCAAGGTGGAGGGAGCATTAGCGCTGAAGTTAGGAGGACCTGAGTTCAAATTTGATCTCAGACACTTAACACTTCTTAGCTGTGAGACCCTAGGCATGTCACTTAAACCCAATCGCCTTCTACTAATCAAATAAATAAATAAATGGAGAGATAAAGTAAAATCCCTTCCAATTGCTATTATCCTTCCTTGTTACAAAAGGTGCTTTGATGAAAAAAGTCTGAAACTCTGTATTTAGAATTTCTTTCCAGTATTATTTTTCAATTGATTATACTTTTCCCTTCTTTAAGTTTTTACAGTCTGAGAAGCAAAAAAGTTGCTCAGAGGAGGGAGAAATGCAAATGAGCCTATATTACAATTAAGTTTGGGTACTTATAGATAGCCTTCACATGCTTACTTGGGCTTCCCACTTACCTTACAAAGGGAGAAAGTGGGGGGAGGGAAGAGAGAGAGAGAGGGAGAGGGAGAGGGAGAGGGAGAGGGAGAGGGAGAGGGAGAGGGAGAGGGAGAGGGAGAGGGAGAGGGAGAGGGAGAGGGGAGAGGGGAGAGGGGAGAGCATTTTCTGTATAAAGTTCCTATCATTTTTCATGATTTTTCATGAGAAAGTTAGAATTTCAGATAATAAACTGGTTTTTTAAAAAAGTGTGCACCCTCTTACTAATAAAGACTTAAAATAGACAATAGCTGTCTTTTAAAAATTTCTAAAATGAGTACTTTGGATTATTTATTTAAAATAGTGATGGATTTAGTGGGTCATTTTCCCTTGGTTTCTCAGGAAATGTGGTTCTTTCCTTGCCCTCCCCCATAAGGATAGAGGTCCATTCATATACATTGTTTTATATCTTTATTCTGTTGATTGGATGAACTTTATTATTTATTTATTTATTATAGGTTTTTATTGATAACATGCATGGGTAATTTTATATTTATCTATTTATTTAGAAGGTCCTTTTTTTTTTTTTTAAATAGTTTTTTATTGATAGAACATATGCGTGGGTAATTTTTCAACATTGACCCTTGCAATCACTTCTGCTCCAACTTTTCCCTTCCTTCCCTCCATCCCTTCTCCCAGATGGTGGGCAGTCTCATACATGTTAAAACATGTTAATGTATATCTTAAATATAATATATGTGTACACACCTGTACAGTTCTCTTGTTGCACAAGAAAATCAGATTTAGAAAGGTAAAAATAACTTGGGAAGGAAAACAAAAATGCAAGCAGTCCACACTCGTTTCCCAGTGTTCTTTCGCTGGGTATAGCTGATTCTGTGGATGAATTTTATTTTAGAAAAGAAGTATTTCAAGTAGTAGGATCTAGGGACCATTCTAAATATTAGTTTTTTAAAATTTTTATTCCACATATATTATCAGCGGGCTTAAAAACTTGGTTTTGTATCTATAATTAGAAAATATTTGAATAACTTTTCTATTTATTGTCTGCTTTTGTAATGAACTACAACAGTATTCAATAAATAATCTTTTGATGTAAATGGTGGGGTATTTTCCATTTTCTTAATTCTTAGTCTAAATTTATTTCTGGCTATTTTACGTGTAAAATATATATACATATCCATACATATATAAGCATATGTTGGATAGGCATTTAAATCAACATTTTAAGTGATAAACAGGTTGAGTCTTGAGGATTACATTGATTTATAATTGTTTTCTTTGTTGCAGAGCCATAGGATTAAATGGGTCCAGTTACTGGAATGACTCCAGATAAGAGAGCTGAAACTCCTGGAGCAGAAAAAGTTGCAGGATTAAGCCAGATTTACAGAATGGGAAGCTTGCCTGAAGCAGTTGATGCTGCCAGGCCAAAAGCTACATTAGTGGACAGTGAATCAGCAGATGATGAGCTCACAAACTTGAACTGGCTTCATGAAAGTACTAATCTTCTAACAAACTTCAGCCTTGGAAATGAAGGTCTTCCTATCGTTAGTCCAATATATGACATTGAAGGTGATAATGTCCCATCTTTTGTACCATCCTACCAGAACCCAGAAAAAAAATCAGGGAATTCAAAACCCCCTTACTCTTTTAGTCTTCTAATTTACATGGCTATTGAACATTCTCCAAATAAATGTTTGCCAGTCAAAGAAATCTACAGTTGGATTCTGGAACGCTTTCCATATTTTGCTACAGCACCAACAGGTTGGAAGAATTCTGTCCGACACAACCTTTCTTTGAATAAATGTTTTCAGAAAGTGGAAAGAAGCCATGGCAAGGTGAGACTTTTTTTTAATCATTACTTTGTTGTTGTTGTTGTTGTTGTTGTTTTCTGGGGGGGAGGGCACAATCCATAAAGCATTTTTAAATGTGAAAGCAATCAAGAAGGCTAAACATTCTTTAAAGCATTTGCCATGAACTCACTACTGGGTATGTTTAATTTTAATAGAAAATATTCACATATTTCTAGTTTTATATAGTCATTTGAATGTTCAATAGCTTTAATGTTAGCATTTTGTTCTTAGTGGAAAAATTAAGGCAGAAGGTGCCTCAAGAAATGGAATAATTATTTGGCTGCTGTAATTTTAAAAAATTTGAAATTTTTGAAAAAAATTATGACTTAAAACTTTTAAAATACCTATAATGTATAAGATGCTGAAATACAAAGATTAAATAAAGACATTATACCAGCATTCAAGGAAACAATGCAAATATAGTTTTCTCCTTTTAATATTATGAAAAGTCAACTTTTCACTTAAAATTTCAGCCCAGTAAGATCTAATTCTTGAGCCCTGTTAAGTAAGTTTGAATAAAGTAATTTAATTTCTTTTCATCATTGCTATCATTTATAGAAATTGCAAGTTTGTAAACTGGCTATTGATTTGTTATGACTTAGTAGGAATTTTTGTGCTTCTTTCCAGATATATAAAATGGACATAAAATTGCCTCTCTGAATGAGGCATGATGAAGAGTGATTAAATGTGTTTTATCAATTAAGAAAATATCTTTAAACGTTGAACAATAAAGTAAAATGCTATGGTAGTAATGTAGAATTTTGTTATAGCTGTAGTGTTTGTCATAATAATTTACCCTCATCATCATCACATAAGTTTTTTTAGTGAATGCAGTGAGCTTCAGTGATCTGGGAGATTAAAAAAAAAAAACAAAATTAGGTTTTTGAGAAATATTTTAAAAATCTTCATTGCCTTATTTAACAGGAGAGACTCAATATAATTTAATTCTTTCTTAATGACTTGGGTTCATTGATATGAATGAATATCTGTTATTATAATATGCATTACTTTTTACTTTTCCTGTCAGCTTTTTCAGGGTTGTAAAGCAATTTGACAAAACACTTATTATATTCCTAGGTATCAAGATCTGGGTTATGTTAAGAGAAGCAAAGACAAAATAGTCCCTATTAAATTAAAGAGCTTAAATTTGTTTGAGAGAAGAACAACATCTAAATGCAAATAATTCTTAAGGTAGGGGGATTGGAGGGGGAGGAGGGGAAAGTATAGGTTTACAATGAAGAAAAATTAAGAGAATTCTGGTGTTCATAGTGAAAAAGAGAATAGCTCCCTCACCTATCATCTAGTTGCTCTTTCCAAAAAAAAAAAAAAAAAAAAAAAAAAAAAAAAAAAAAAGATTAGATTGTCATGCCATGCTTTTGATGAAGCTAGGTTGACTTTTAATGGTTACTTTAATGCTTACTTTCTGAGCTCTCAAAAAAAAATTAATGGTATATCACTGAGTAAAAGTGTTATCTACCTATATAACACGTTCTTTTTTTGAGGGGGGAGAGAATTCATTTTAGAAAAGTCCACTTAAAATGAATCTACTTCAGATGGGGACCAATAGTTCATATGAAAGGGTGTGATTGTGTGTATATCTTGAAGAATAAAGTAAAACTTAAAAATATTAATAATAAATAATTGTAATTAATAATAATAATTTGTAAAAAACACTGCTGATTCTTAGAATGAAAACAGAAACACAGAATGAACAAATTGAAAGACTAGAGCATTTTTTAAAAATAGCCTTTTTATTTTTCCAGATACATGGAAAGATAGTTTTCAGTATTCACCTTTGCAAAAATCTTGTGTCCAAATTTTTCACCTTCCCTCTCTTCTTTCTCCCTGCCTTAGACAGCAAGTAATCTGCTAATGGGTCAACATGTGCTATTCCTCTATAAACAGTTTCATATTCATCATGCTGTGTAAGAAACATCAGATCCCAAGGGGGAGAAAAAATGAGAGAAAACCAAACAACACCAAAAAAAAAATTAAAATACTATGTTGTGGTCTGTATTTAGGCTCCATAGTTCTTTCTCTGGATGTGGATGGCTCTTTCTATCACAAGTCTATTGGCTTGCCTTGAATCACCTCATTGTTGATCATCCCACAGTCTTATTGTTATGTACAATGTTCTCTTGATTCTGCTCACTTCACTTGGCATCGATACATGCAAGTCTTCTCAGGCTTTTCTGAAATCATCCTGCTCATCATTTCTTATAGAACAATGATATTCTATAACATTCACATACCATAACTTATTCTACCACTTTCTAACTGAAGGATATGTACTCATTTTCCAGTTCCTTGCCACTCCAAAAAGGGTTGCCATGAACATTTTTGCACATGTGGGTCCTTTTCCCCTTTATTACAATCTCTTTGGGATACAGACCCAGTAGATACACTGTTGAATCAAAGCATATGCAGTTTTCTAGCCAAATTTATAAAGTTTTTTTTTTTTTTTTTAAAGAAAAAAAGCATAAGAAAGCAATATATTTCTCATTTGACATATATGACTATAGAGATGGTCATTGTTGCAAAGATATTGTAGAACTTCATCTTCTTAAGGGCTTCTGTTCATCCTTTGATATTCAAATCATTCCCTTTTGAATACCCACCAAAAATCAGATTAGCAGAGACATGATAATGAGTCAGGATGGACTTATATTCTGTACTGAAGGCAAGTGGGACAAGTTATATATTATGATTACTTTTGTTTCCCTTTGCAATCTTACAAGAAGGTGGCTAGAGAATCAAAAGAGCTCAGTTCAAATTCTTATACAGCATGCCTCCTAATTTCTTGATGTCTCCAGACAACTCCCTTAAGACCATAAATTGTAGAATAGTTGCTGATCTTTATTAGTGGAAGGTGTTTTTTACTCTAGTAAAGTCATGAATCTGAATTAAGGCAAACTGCAGTCTTCTTGCCAAGGATATTCTAATTAGGAAGACCCTCATTTTACAGTTTTGAATGTATTCTTTCTAAAAGAAATTGTAATAATATAAAATAAAATACTATATTAATAGTAGAGCTTTAAACTTTGCAAAGTGCTTTGCGTATATCATTTCATCCTTAGAATAATCTTGTGAGGTAGGTAGGTGCTACAGATAAAGAAACTGAGTTTGAGAGAAGTTAAGTAATTTGGCCAATGCCAGACAACATAGCTAGCATCTGAGGAAGAATTTGAAATCAAGTCTTCTTGATTTCAGTCCATCTCTCTATACCTTTAACCATCTTGTAGCATGTTAAATGGGGAAAAGGTTATTGTGTAGTTAAGAAGCTTTTTTTTAAAAAGGTAATATACAATAGTAGAGCTTTAAACTTTGCAAAGTGCTTTGCGTATATCATTTCATTTCATCCTTAGAATAATCTTGTGAGGTAGATAGGTGCTACAGATAAAGAAACTGAGTTTGAGAGAGGTTAAGTAATTTGGCCAATGCCAGACAACATAGCTAGCATCTGAGGAAGAATTTGAAATCAAGTGTTCTTGATTTCAGTCCATCTCTCTATACCTTTAACCATCTTGTTGCATGTTAAATGGGGAAAAGGTTATTGTGTAGTTAAGAAGCTTTTTTAAAAAAGGTAATATACAGAAATACCTTATTTTCATAGTAAGACAGTTCTGTAGAGTAATGTTGCTTCCTTGTTTCTGTTTTTATATATTCTTTTGTTTCCAGGGAATAATACAATCAGGAATGCTTTATTCCTTTTAGAAAGAGTAATGCTGTTGTTTGAATATTTAGTAGATAGATGAGGAACAATTATGGTAGTATGGAGTCAGGATAACCAGAACGTAAAGCCTGTCTCTTGATGTATATTGACAAAGGATAGTTTAAATCATGAAACTCTCAGACACAAATATTTTTTAATCTTTATGTAAGTTTTGTGGCAGTTGTTTTGTAACATTTTTATCTTTTGAGTTTTAACTCTTCAGTTCCTATGCAAAGATACAGGAGTGTTTGGGATGTTCAAGGAGGATTAGTTCCTCTGGTGTGATGGCTTGCTGAGCCCTTTTTAGGGCTGCTTATCTACATAGCACTTAACTCTCAACTGTGACTCCAAGAAGCTATAACATATATAGCAGCCACACCCTGGAAAAATTGTTTCAATGTTTGGGCTGAACCAGGTTAAAGATAACCAACCTGTCAGTGAGTTAGTTCTGCCTCAAGCACATAAAGACTAAGGTTGGAAGAATGGGTTATTGAGAACAATTTATTCCAGTAGCCATGAAGACTTAGAACTTGGTAAGACATCTGAGATACCACCAAGGTCATCCACTGCTTCCTGAGCCAACACTAGTCATCTTGGATTTATCTCTTTAACAGCTGTTATCTTAGTAATCTTCATCTTCTGAGAAGCTTTCACATCAAAACAAGAAGTTTCTTCTGTAGAAATAACCACTACCAATAATGACTCTATGGTTTCCCTCCCCCATATCACACATTTGAGCAATCTGTGTTCATTAAATCCTAAAATGAGAAAGAAACCGTGATCCTACTAGGACTTTGTCTTCTACTAGGACTTTGACTCTGGAAGAGAAAGTAGGGCTGCATCATTTAAATCCTATTCATGCACAAGTCAAGACATCATCCTGCAATGTCATTGGTTCTCTTTGAAAATGAAGGACAAACAACAACTTGCAAAATCCCTAAGTAAAAGGTTGAACAAAGGTTTTAGATCTTCTTAGTTTACCTAATTGGTTCTCATTTCTGAATGATATCTTGACTTCATTGCTCATCAAACTTTCATTTGTTACTTATTTTACAACTATTTATATCTACTCCCCTAATTGTAAAAATGGAGTGATCCAGGTCAAAAGAACAAATACATTATGACTTGCTAGTAAGTGAAGGTAATAAAATAATGTAATAACAAATAATGGACTTAGTGAATAAACATTAGGAAATACCCTTTTAGTTCACCAAGATAATTGTTTATTGTACTAGAGAGAAATCAATTTAAAGAACTTTTCCCAAAGAATTACATTTAGTTGTATGGAATAGTTAAATGTAATCACCATCTGGTATTTAGGAAAGCCTAGGGGAATTAATAACAGGAGGCAATGTAGAAATATCAAAGCATTCCATAAATGCAAAAACCCTATTGGTATAGCAGGTCAGAGAGAACAGAGAACTGAAATTAATAGGAAAGGCCTCATTTGAGAATTATATCTTGATCTATACTTTAAGGACAAGTTTTATGCAGAAGAAAGATATTTCAAGCAGGGAGTAAATTGAAGGGAGAAAAAGGGACATCTCTTACTTGGTTTTAGTAATAAGATAGGGCATTGATTTGAACTTCACACTCCATACCAATTAGCCTCATACTTTACCTATTGCCCTTAGAGACTGTCATTTTGATTGGTGAGCTTTTACCTCTTTCTGACCCTGACCAGATCCCTTTGCTACTGATCAAAATACCACACACTCCTTATTCTTCAGTCTAATGATTTCCTGACCTAAACACTCCTTTCTGGCCTCCATTCCTACTGTCTTTGTCTTTTATTAGAATGTAAGACCTTTGAGGTCAATGACCTCTTCCTGTTTTTGTGTATTCAGGGATTAGCCCAGTACCTAATACAAATTGTTCATCATTCATTTCAGTCATCTCTGACTTTTCCTTGCTCCTGTGGGGGACAAAGATATTGGAGAGTTTGCTGTTTTCTTTTCCAGCTCATTTTACAGATGAGGGAACTAAGCAGAGTTAAGTGACTTTTCCTCTGAGGAGGAAATCGTGATACATAGGAAGCATTTAATAAATACGGTTTTATTCATTCTTTCATAGGGTAAGGCTAGATTATGAAGAGCTTTAAATGCTAGGCTGAGGAGTTGACAGTTTTTTAATAGGTAAGTCATCTTTCAGGTTTAGAGGCTCATTTATTCTAATCCATTCATTTTATTTGTTAGACCCAGGAAAGGTAAGTGACTTGACCAACAGTGATAAAATTAGAAAGCAGTAGAGCCAAGATATGAAATCGGTTTTTCTGAGTCTGTATTTAGCATTCTTTCTACTATAATATGTGGAGAAAAAAAGACAAGTTTATACAAAGATTCCAAATAGAAGTAACTTTGAATACTTGGCTTCAACTAACAATTAGTATTTGTATGTGTAATACTATTAATTACTCTTATTCTAAGCACTGTAGAGCAAGTAGTCCTTGCCATTAAGTAACTCATTCTAAGTAGGGGAGACAACATATAAATAAATATGTACATACAAAATGGTGAAAATGGAAGACACCAGGGAGTGAGAAATGTGAGCATTCCAAACTGAGGTACAGCTAGAGAGAAAGGAGATAAGTATGCAAGAAATAGCAAGGAAGGTAGTGTGGCTGGATCAGAGTACCTGCAGGGGGAGTAAAATGTAAGACTAGAAAGATAGGAAACAGCCAGATTGGGAAAACCATAAAAGCCAAACAGGATTTATTTGGTCTTGGAGATGAGAAGTTATTGTAATTTGTTGAGTACACTTTGGAAAATCACTTTGGTAACCATATGAAAGATAAAGAGTGCAGAAACTTTTTTACTTCATTTTCTATAGAATAGATTTGAAAGGTGATTTCTTCCTTGCCCCTCCAATTTATTTTTTATGTAACTCCAAGTGACATATGTCTTTATATATGCCTAAGTTATATATGCCTTTGGAGCTTATCTTGGGAAGCAGGATAAGTTGTAAGTTTATACTTAATTTCTACCCAGATTGCTTTCCACTTTTCCCAGCAGTTTTTTGTTATATAAATTCTTATCCCAATAGTGGGGGATTTTTGGGTTCATCATACATGTGCTCAATTGCTTCTGTATATTGTGAATCTAATCCATTCCACTCATCTTCCTCCCCCCAACCCCAGGCTGGGGTTAAAGTGACTTGCCCAGGATCACACAGCTAGGAAGTGTTAAGTGTCTGAGACTACATTTGAACTCTGGTCCTCCTGAATTCAGGGCTGGTGCTCTATCCAGTGTGCTACCTAGATGCCCCCACTCATCTATCTTTTTAAAACTGGGCAATATCGAATCATTTTGATGATTATATAAGATAAAATCTTTGCACAAATATATATAACTAAAATTAGAAAGGAAACAGGTAAATTGGGGAAAAAAAGTTTTGTGACAAATATCTAGTAAAAGTTAATTTCCAGGATAAAAAGGGAATTGATTCACAGTTTTTAAAAGAATAAAAAGTTTTTCAGCCTTAATTGGTAAATGGTAAAAAGAATATGAATAGGTAGTTTTCTGAGGAGGAAAACTTATCAATAGCCCTATAATGAAGAGAAATAACAAATTAGGAAATTCTGTAGTCCCACCTTATTTTCATAAAATTGGCAAAGTTTGACAGAAAAGGAAAGTGATAAAAAAAAGAGGAGCTGTGGGAAGAAAATGCATTAACACATTATTGATGAAATTATGAATTAGTCTAGTCATTTTGGAAAGTAAATTAGGACTTTTTCTCCAGAAAAATGAAAAACTTTTGTACAATCAAGTCCGTACTTCAAAGGGATCAAAGAGGAAACCCCTATGTGTAAAAATATTTATCGCATCATGTTTGTGGTGGAAAAGAATTGAAAATTAAAGAAGTACTATTCACCAGTAGAGAAACAACTGGACAAATGGTAAATTAAATGTGATAGAATACTTTACACTTTAAGAAATGATTCAGAAAATGGTTTCAGAGAACAACCTAGAAAATCTACAAGAATTGATAGTGTAGTGAGCAAAATCAAGAAGAAAATATATGCATTCACAATGTTGTAAAGACAGTTTTAAGAAATTTGATAACTCTGATCAATATACTGACCCAAACATGATTCCAAAGGACCCATGATGAAACATGGTGTTCCTTCTTCTTGACAGAAAGGTGATAGGATACAGATCTGAGATATTTTGGATATGGCTAGTCTAGGTAGTATTATAATAATTATTATAGAGATAGGAGTTATATCAACAGCAATCACTTCTATGAGAGGGAGTATATATATTCCATCATCAACCATTTGAAACTGATATTGATCATTGCATTTGATGAGTTCTAAGTCTGTATTTAAAATATTTTTTGAAATAAATATAAAATAAAAAACAGTAAGAAAAAAAAAAAAAAGGAAAACTTAAAAACCAAAACAGAACATTGGCATGTGTCGAATAAAACATCAGGAAGGATTGACGAGGTATATGACGATAAATTTCCATTTCAAGAAGGTATATATAATAGAAGACATAATATTCATGAGTGTCCATCTTTCCTTTGTTTCTTTGTAGGTTATTCTTTTGTTCTCTGCTGTGCACTTTTTACTTTATTCTTTTTTTCCCTTTCATCCCCCTTGCTTCCTCCAAGCAGGCTACGGTTAAGCACAAGTGTGTGTGTGTGTGTGTGTGTGTGTGTGTGTGTGTGTGTGTGTGTGTGTGTGTGTGTGTGTGTGTGTGTTTAATGTTCATACTCAGACACATGTACACATTTACCCTACACATATATAAAGGTGCATCTAAAGCAATATTAATATGGCTGACATAATATAGATTTGATTGAATCTTTAAGTTTGACTTTGTCTATGATCAATGATTACGAGCACTACTTTTTTTTCTAATAAATTCTTCTCATGATCCTTGTTATAATGTTTGTGTACATCTCTTATTTCTGATAGTAAAATTTATTACAGATAACTTGGTTCTAATTTATTAACTCTGCATTATTCCATACAAGTTTTCCCATGTTTCTCTCATTTCCTTGCATTCTTTTTTCTTGGTAGTGAAATAATCCATTACATTAATTTACTACAATTTGTTCATCTCTCTATCGATGAATATGTACTGTTTCCAGTTTGTGCTTCTTCTAAAAGGGCTATTTAATATTTTAGTGTATACAGTATAGGACCTTCTTTTGTGTCATTGATCTCATTAGGGTATATGCCTAGTAGTATAAAATTGCTGATTCAAAGGATCATCCACATTTTAGTAACTTCTCTAAAGTTTATTTACAATTATAACTTCCAACAGAATTATTATTGTTGTGTTGATCTTCCAGCTATGATTGCTTCTGTTTTTAGTCATCTTTGCTAGTTTGAGTGAGAGCAAAAAAGTTTTAGTTCACATTTCTTTAGTGGTGATTTTTAGCATTTTCCCCTCTTTTGTTTGTTTCTTTTTGGAAAAAGAAAGTGCTTGCATCATTTGATTACTTATTTGTTGGGGAATAAACTTTGCCTATTTAAATTAGTTTTGTGTAAAAAATTTTACACAAAATTAAACATTGTTCCAAAATGTAACAGACTGAGAGACAATGTAAGCATGTTTCCTGTTTCCAATCACATGACTATCTTCTCTTTGCACATTTAGTTTGACAGCATTCTCTAAGAATCTCTTCATCTAATATCTCAACCTCATGAGTCTCTAATATATCTGTGCTATTTTAGATGAAAATTAGTAAGTGTGTTTTAGCTACATAATCTAAAACACAAAGCTGTAAATACATAGTCATCTTATATTTCTAGTAGCAGAGCTAGGGAAAGGAAATGCTACTGTGGAAACAACCAGAATTACTTGAGACCACACTCAAGAAGCTTAACCGTCCTCTAGCAATACATTGTCAATATTGGTTTTCCTACTTTCAGATTTTAAGATTTCATTTCCTAGTGATCAAAACAACTACAATCTTCTCACAAAACAATGTGAAATGCCATTTCAAAATTATGATTAAATTATTATGCCTTTTCTACCCAACAGCCATGGTTTCTATAGGTTAGAATTTATCCTAATCTAAAACTAAGTAGGATTTAGTAAGCAATAGTGTTGGGTATATTATTTGATACTGTGATTTCAGAAACACCAAAATTATTTGTGCTTTAATTTAAAATTTTATTATTCCTTTCATTCATATTTTAATCACCCCCCCAAAATTAAAAAAAACTAGACAATATATCCAAAGGCTAATATTATATGCAGTATTCCACAACCATTGTTCAACTTCTGTAAAAGAACCAGATGTGTCCTTTCCGTCTATTTTTTGAGACTAAGACTATTATAGTTCTGTAGTCCTTTAGTGATATTTTTATCTTTATTTTCTAATCTTATTGGTAATATGTAATTTTTTTTACTTCCCAATTTCTTTGTGTAGATAATATTCTTCTGAATCAGCAGTGTAAGGATTATAAATTGCTTTAACTTCAAATAATTGCTTTCATTAATCTTCTTTTTTTGGGGGGGGGTGTCCAGGCAGTTGGGGTTAAGTGAATTGCCCAGGGTCACACAGCTAGCTAGTAAGTGCCAAAATAGCTGTTCCTAATAATTTCTCTTTAAAAGGCTAATATTAGCAAAAAAAGGTACTTGATCTGATTGCCATAAACTTTGGATACTTTGCAGTTTATGTATTTCAGTTAGCAAACTTTAGTAAAACTTGGAATTGAGCCTGTGATCTGTCATTCTCAAAGACTATCTTGACTGTCTTGTCTATTGAAGCTGTAGAGCCAGCAGTACTTTCTCCACAGTATTGTATTTTCTCTCCCATCCCTGTAGCCTTCTTCACTTCCTACCCATCTTCCTTCTTTGTAAACTAATAAAAACATTTGAATTCTGCTTACTTGTATATTCTAAAAAGTTAAAAAAAAAAACCCCAAAAAAACATTAATCCTGTTGGTTCTTTACTGCTAGGTGAATGGAAAAGGTTCCTTATGGTGTGTTGATCCAGAATATAAACCCAATCTTATACAAGCACTGAAGAAGCAGCCTTTTTCCTCAGCACTTGCATTTTACACCCCTCCTGCATCACCACAAAAGTAAGGGTTTATTCAGTTACAATTAATTAGTGGTTTAAGTGTTTGGTGTTCCCGAAATGGAGAAATGGAAAAATTTTCATTTAAAGTTGAATTTAGGATGAGACAGTCACTTACACTTTATGCTTTTGCTTTGAGATTATTTCATTCATGCTTATGAAAAATAAGTATCATGTGTTTCAGGCCTGAAGGATATGTTAGGAACATACATTTTTAAGTTTGTAAGAAAAAAAAATAAAAAATAGCAATTTTTTGTTCATTTTAAGTTTATATATTCAATTTCAAATTAGTGAAATCTCTCAATTTCCATGTTAAAAGTTCTTTTCCTCTCTGAATAGCACATTGAATTCACAAAAATAATCACTGAAATGCCAGAGAAATTTTGCCAAGTAAAATACAACTATAATGAGTTTCATTTATTTGCCCATGAGATGTTTGTAATTCTTCTAACCTTTGTCTTTGGGTACATTTTCTCCTATTGACCCCTACATTTGACATCCTAATCCAGACCTTAAATGTATTTATTATGTCTTTGAATTTAAGTCTTTTGTCCAAAGAAGTATTATGTAAGCTTTTTTGATCTGTTGAGCTTTGTGCAATCATTTTTTGATTTGAGTTAGGTAGAAGTTTGTGCAGCTTTTGTAAAAAGCTTGCAGAAATGTACAACACGTTTATGACAGACTTTATTTTTAATGATTCTAAATTCCATTAAAATTTTTTGTTCATTGAGACTTTAATCACAGTGATAGAGATCAGTGTGGGGGTAAGAGAAATTCATTTGGACATATACTACAAAAGGCCAAATTGACATGTCTACAATGAAATTACGAAGTATTTTTAGCTTTCTATTAACTGTTATTAGATTGGGAAAAATATATATCAATAAGATCTATCTCTAATTAATACTACTTAAAAGCCTAGTAGTTTTTACAACTATCTTTCTTAGAGTTAAGGAAATAATCACTTAATGGTATTCATTAAGAAGCCATGCCAAAGAACTGGTCAATAATTAAGAATTGGCATTATTTCCCAAAATCTACATATAACACATTTAAAATACTATTTTAAAAATATTGCTTTCAGTAGTTATCATTCTTTTTTTTTTTTTTCTTTTTGGTTTCCCTTATGTTAAGAGATTTATTTACTGTGCCTACTGTCATTTTATAATTTTTTCCTTTCCTAAAACAAAGCAATTGATAGCAATGTCTCAATACCTATTTTGACACAAAGGGTACTTTTTTTTTGTTTATGTATTTTGCTTTTAATGCTGTCATTTTCCAAGTGCCACTAATTTCCCCAACAATAAAAGCAGTTGAGCAAATCTGACAAATGACTGCATCTAGCAATGTAGACAATATTTTGTACCTTCTTAGCTTCCCTTCCTATATTAGGGAATTAGGTTTTATCTTGTGATCTCTAAACTTGTGCTTGATCACAGCAATCTGAGTTAGACTGCCTTTTAGAAAGGTTATTTATTATTGTTATTGTGTGTGTATAGTTCTCTTGATTTTTATTTCATTCTACATTAACAACTTTATTTTCAGTTAAAAATTTTCCCATTTAGAATAATAATAGCTAGAAGAAAAGCTTAGCAGTATTCTCCTATAATTTATTTATTTTTTTAGATGGCGAAACTTAGTCCCAAAGAGTTGAGATGACCAGCCTGTTACAGCCTACATCAAGTATAGTGACAGATTATGCTCCTGTTTTAATGACTTTATTTCAGAAACATTTTCAATAAAAATAAATTTTTGAACTGAATCATCTCCCTTTTAACTCCTAAAATCTTATTACATTTATTTTTTACTACCTCCATTATCTTCACTTACTACTGTATCACCTCCATCTAGACCATTATCACCAAATTCATTATAACTATTATTCCCACACTATTACCACAGAATCATAGGACTTAGGAATTCAGAAGCCATCAAGTCCAACTTAGAATTCACCAGATGAGACTTGGCATTGTGGTAGAAATACTGTATATGGAGTTAAAGGATCCAGGCTTGAATCCTGGCTTCTTCTACTTATTTGCTATTCCCAGTATGACCTTGGGCAAGCCACTTCACCAATCTAGGCCTTAATTTCCTTATCTATGAAAAGGAGAGATTAAACTAGGTGATTTTCAGCCCCTTCCTATTCTGATATTCAAAAGCTAACAATAATGTGGTTTTTAAAAAGTTGGGAAATTTATCTGACAAAATACACTTACTGTATTATAATGCAGTTCAGAAATAAGTTTTTTTGATCCAATTTCTTTATTCTTGTGATTACTTAAATTTTTTTAAATGTTGATGCTTAATTTCATTTACTAGACATAAATATTTATTAGTGAATTTAAATGCAACTTTTTTAATATGAATTTTTTTTTTAAGTACTCATGATTTGTCAAATGAGCTTAATTGGTTGTCAGCAGAAAAGAGTCTACATAAAGCAGATTTTTTTTTTTTTAACCTTGTGGATTATTTAAACTTTTGTCCCTATGATAACATTTATATCTATTATTTAAGCATTGATTCTTTCCTAAATTTCTCCAGTACCAAACTGGTCTGAGTGTCATCTCAAGAAATAGTAGAGACAATACAAAATTTTTTCACATAGTTATAAGGGGGAATGTTGTAAAGGGAGAATTCAGATAGCAAGGTACAGCCCTGTGATTCTATCTGCATGGGGAATTCTTACTAAGAAAACTCTTTCTACCAGTGTAACTACTATTCTGAATCTTAGAATCTCAGAGAGTTGCCTAGAGTTCTTAAAACATTGCCCAGGGTCACAAAAACACCATGGATCAGGAGTGGATTTTGAACCTGGATGTATGTTACCAAGGTCAGCCCTTCTACACCATTCTACCCTCCAGCATGTAAATATGTTAGCTAAGTAAAAATTTAACTGTGAAGTATTAAATACAAAAGGAATATAAATAAAACTTCTGCTGTGATTTTTTTTTTCTTTTCTTTTCTTTTTTTTTTTTTTTAGTGGATCATCACCACCCCATTATATAACCTCTGTATTAAAGCAGAGCCAAGTTCGAACTCTCAAAGGTACGTATTAAAATTTGATGTTATGACTTATTTAAGAGAACATTGGAAAATATTTTATTAATTCCTATAGAATTTAATTTCTCAATAATACTATCACAGATATTCATTCTGTTTCTGTAGTTTATTGGCACATAGTTTTTTGTTTGTTTGTTTGTTTTGTTTTTTTGTTTTGTTTTTGTGTGTGTGTGTGTGTGTGTGTGTGCCAGTTCCTCAACATGTTTTTTAACCACATTTATTTATTTAAAAAAATGACTGAGCACCACTGTGTCAAAGAAATGGTATCAAAGGTTCAGTATTTGATGTGTATGACCATGTTTCCAAGAATTCTTCTTTTCTTTCCCATTTCAATAGAATCTGTCATTTAATTTGAGGAGAGACATTTTCACAGGTTTTTCCTATCAATTTCTGAGACATCTCTTAAGTAGACTTTAGTCAGATTTTCCTCCTCTCAACAGAAGAGATCTGTATATCAGTTTACCTCTTACACCTCCTCTGTTCTCTTTCCCCTTTCTCTATTTCTCTTCCACCCATCCACCTTCTACATCTTTCCACCCCCAAAACCTTCTTAGTACCTTTGCCTTTCCTCTGTATACTGCCTTCTGATACTCCTCTAGGGGAGCTATAAGCTATATTTCATTTTATGCCTTTGTGCTTATCAACTTCTATTTACATTTTCCCCACTAATAAACATGAGGAAGGTCTCAATTTAGAACAGTAGGGCTGATTCTTTCTGTTTTAGGGTAGCCTCACTTCCTCTAATTTAGAAGATGGCTACCCTCAGGTCAAATACAAATCAGATTCTTACTAGCTATGTCATACTGAGCAAACCACTTAACCTCTTTGTTTCAGTTTCCTTATCTGTAAAATGAACATAATAGCACTTACCTCCCAGGAATGTTATGAAGATGAAAATAGAAAATAACTGTCAGGTTACAAGTTAGCTTTTTTATTTAGATATTTCTATTATAGTGTGTCAGTTAGCAAGATTCAAAGGAATTACATGCTAAGTAAGCAAGAGAACAAAATGGAGAGTGTGTATTTTTTGTTGGGTTTTTGTCTTGTTTGAGTTTGGAAGGTAGCATCAGAAATCTACAGTCTGAGGATCTTGATTCAAGTCCTTCCTTTAATGCTTCCTATTTGAGGGATTTGCAGCAAATCATTTAACCTACCTAGGCCTTACGTTCCTCATTTATAAAAGGAGAGGATTGAAGGGGCAGCCAGGTGGCGAAGTGGGAGAGAGAGGGAGAGAGGAAGAGAAGGGGAGAGAGGATTAAATGGCTCCTAAGATTCCTTCCAGTTCAAATGTAAAATCTTATAAATATCTATTTGTATATTTAATTAAAGGTGAATATATAGATGAAGATATAACAATGGTGGCTAAGAATTTATCAATTTATATTGAGGTTATAAAATCAAAGAGATTAAAAGGACTAACAGTTAACTTATACCACCCAAAATTTTTCTGGGCCAATAATTCCAATTAGGGATTTCTTTTCCATTAAGATTCTCTAATTATGTATGTTTTCAGAGATTACAAAGTCTTTTCCATTTAAAACTGCATTGAACTTCAGCCCCCTTTCTTTATATTATTCCTTTACTTGATTAAATAAGAAATATCGATAACTATTTTTACATCTATTTTGAAAATAAAAGGCTACTATTTAGAAAAAAATAAGAAACACATCAAAAAGTTATTAGTCTGTCTTTACCATTATAAGACTAATATGGAGTTTTTAAAGATTTCAAGTCTCAAGAAAATTGCTGGCATTTTATCACCAGTTAAACTGTATACTAAATACAAAACAGATGATTTATTAAGCATTTGTTATGTGCCTAGCACTGTGCTAAGAGCTAGGGATATAAAAACAAGGAATTCAGAGTTACCAAAAGGGGAGCTAGAAACTAGAAATCTGAATTAGATATTGCTTATTATGGAGCACAGCCAATAAACTTTGGGAAGTTGCATGGAATTTAGATCCCTGATAAGGCAAAAAAATCACCTATTAGAGTCAGGACAGCCAGGGATAGAATCTATGTTTCCAGTAAGGCAGAGGATCAGAGAAAAGGGTCATGTTGAGGATACTGCCCTCTTTAAGTCTTTTGGAGTGGATGTGAGCCTATTTTTATTCTGTTTATAGTTCAATTATTACCATAGCATCTCAAATTTTTTAAATTGATAGGACCACAAATTTTTTTACATCTCTTCTTGCCACTTAGCTTAAGGAAACAAATACATACAAGCAAACATTGTGGCTAGTTCTACATTAGATCATTTTTAGTGAGATGCTAATTCATTAAATCTATGTACTATGGTTGTTAAAAAGAAGTAAGAATAAAGTAAAAAAAAATTTTTTTTGAATGAATCCATTATTTAAGTGAGCCCAGAATTAGTAATCTTATAAGTTTTACTTATGAAAATCTACCCAAATAATTATTGAGAACAGGTGAATTTTTTTTTTTTCTTCTGCTATGGTCACATAAGGATGTGTAGTTAGCCTGGTTTGCATTTGTATTAAGCAAAACAATAAAACACAGTAAAAGCCTATTGAAAAAAATGTTTTCAGTTATTAAGCATTTGTTTTTTTCTTTTCCTGTCTACCAGAGGGCAGGGATAGAATGGAGCGGGGACCCCTATAATAAATATATAGAGTTGAACAAAACATTCCTAAATCAGCCATGTGCAAAGATGCTTTTCATTCTATATATTTAGTCCATCACCTCTCAGGAAGTGGATACTTTTCTTCTTCCTTTCTCTAGAATCATGGTTGTGATTATTATATTGATCAAAGTTCTTAAGTCATGAGAATCCATATTTAACAAGGTTGTAAAATCAATGGCAGATAATTCGTTTTTATCTTCTAACCAGTCAGTGATTTGAACATACAAAGACAGCTTGTTATTTTTATCTCATTTCTGTTGAGAATATAACTAATTTCTGTTGTTGTGATGCTAAATTGTGCTTAGAATGTCCAGTGCTTTTCTCTTCCTTTCTCATAAAAAATATTAAAAGATTTCTGATACAGTATTTTTGGCTTCTTTTTTCATTTAATCGTTTACCATTTTTTTCATTGTCCTTTTGGTGTTTACCTTCATCTTGTAATTGCCAAGTATCCAAGTATATATGCTGATAGTTTGGAAGACTTACATTAAGATCTTTGTAGACTTTTTTCGCCTCATCTACAATATCATGCATATAAGGTACAACTCTTTATTCCTCTTGCTTGTGCTCTTCATTAATATCATTATGTGAAATGGCCAAATATCCTTTGAAATAATATCTCTTGCTAACTTTAGGCACACAATGAAACCAACTCTTCATTGACAGAGAGCATCTATAAATAAATATTCCTTCCATTTAGTTGTAGCTTCTTTTATTATTTGTTTTATAATAGTACCCTTATATATAGTTCACTTCTTATACTGGTATACTATTGTTTATTGGACAAAAATCTCACACTTGAAATATCAAGTTACATTAATATTTTTAGATATTATTAAGAAGAAAAAAACCATAGTATCCTCTGCCCCCTTTCCCTGTCACTTTGTAAAAAGAGAGGGATGGACCTGAAAGGACTAAAGATTGTCTTGTATTGTTTTTCTGTTTTTGTGAGTGGTTTTGGTCAACTTGCTGATGATTAGCCTTTCCCAACTGAACTACATGGACTTTTAGGCAGCCTGACATAGCCTCCATTTATTCATTTATTTATCTGTCTTATCTAATCTAAGTATTTATCCATCTGTTTATAAATGATATTATTGAATAATGAATAGATGATGAAGAAATGAATAGATATTCATTTAGTTAGAAGGTCACAGGAATGTTTCCTCTCCCCCCTCCCTTTTTTAAAAAAATAGCCTTTTATTGATAGAACATATGCATAGCTAATTTTTCAACATTGACCCTTGCAATCACTTCTGCTCCAGCTTTTCCCTTCCTTCCCTCTACCCCTTACCCTAAATGGCAGGCAGTCTCATACATGTTAAACATGTTAAAGTATATCTTAGATACAATATATATGCACATATCCATACAGTTCTCTTGTTGCACAAGAAAAATCGGATTTAGAAAGGTAAAAATAACTTGGGAAGAAAAACAAAAATGCAAGCAGTCCACACTCATTTCCCGGTGTTCTTCACTGGGTATATAGCTGATTCTGTTTATTACTAATCAATTGGATCTGAATTGGATCCTCTCATTGCCAGAGATAGCCACTTCCATCAGAGTTGATCCTCCAACAGTGCATCACTGTTCCAGTTTTCCTACATCCCCTCTAACAATCGTCATTGACATACCCTTTAAAAACTCGAGTTTATCTCTTTGGTACAAGGAGACATAAATTTTGGATTTGTGTGGAAGCCATTAAAAATATGGGTACAAGGTGCTTCCTCAATTAAAATTCTTAAATATGTTTAAATGTAACTATGAAGATATATTTTTAGTTTAATTTTAGATATTAGAACAGATTGAGCACTATAAATTGAAATGGGAGGGGGAATTTCACCTAGAGATTATCATCTTTTTTCCTAAGACTTCTAAGTTCATAATTTGTTTAAACTGATATTAATCAGGGATCTTTGATTAGTACAGTTTTGGGGGGATTGTAGAAGGTGCCACACTTGTAAATTTATTTTTCACTGGTTTATACTGGTTCTGTGAAATATAGAAATCTACTATTAAAAGTGATGTTTGTTTTATAAAGGTTCTATAGGTTAATATTGCAACAAGCATTGTTATTTGGTCTTTAATCTGTAAACTGAATGAATAATGTTTTGTCCATATTATTAGTTTTCAGATATATATATAAATGTTGTTGTATTTAATACAATATAAATTTATTTGAATTTATTGCTGACCAGAGACTATTTGCATAATAACTGCTTCTATCATATTTATGATTTAATTATGAACTCCAGATTTAATTTTTTTCCCCTAAAATTTAAAATTAATGCAAGACTCAATGATAGAACATTGAAACTCTTTATTTTGAAGATTTATAGATTCAGTACAGGGGAATGTTGGAAAGTAAGCAGTGCTGTATGTAGCAGTCTGTGATCCCTATAATGGTTTCATTTGGCTCTTTGTACAGTCTAAATTTTAATGTTAGCATTTATTTTAATGTTATATTTATGTCTGTATGCTAATCCCTCATTGAAGTTCTTACTTTGTTAGTAGCCAGTTTGGGTTGGTAGTTCTCATCACCTTCTCATCTTGCTCATATGCTTTTGAATACTTATGGAGAAAGTCATGAAATTATACCATTTAAATTTACTACATCATGTTATTTAATTTTTACTATGCCAAGATTGCTGCATGGTGGATTGTTTTGTTTTGTTTTTCTTACTCTTGTATTACACTTAATACAGCAATTATTTCAAAAGTTTGCTACTCAGACCTCCAAGTAACTCCATTATTTTCAATGATTGTCTCGATTCTTACTTTAGAAGATGAAGAACCTTTAACATGAATTTTGTCTACTTTTCTCTTTAAAAAATTCAATTCCTTTCTTATGTTTTCTTTTCCTTCTATCTCAGAGGAAGTGGTAGCTATTAATTTATATCCATGAACCTTTCTCCTCCATTTGCAGAGTCATCAACCATCCTTACTTTTCTGAATTTCTATTCTCAATCTCTGTTTCCCTTCATTGACCTTTTTTTTTTTTTTCTGTTTGCAACCAGGCTAGGTTTCCATAATTCTAAAAATAACTTTTGTTCCATCTGGCTCCCCTCTTATTTTTATCCCATTTTATCTTTCTCTTCATTATCATTCTCTTTGTTAAATATCTACTCTAAAGTTAATAATTTTGCTTCAGTCCATCATCATTACTAACACTGCTATCTTAAGTTGTCACCCAATCCAATAATTTTTCCACTTTTTACTCTTTCCCCTCTCTTCAGGTTTGACATTTGATCATCCTTTTTATTCTTGGTTCTTCCTGTGCTTTCTAAGATGTAGTCTTATACATCTCCTCATACATATCTAACTGCTTTTGCTATCTCCTTTACCTTTTGCTCCTCCTTGTTAAATGGAAGCACACACATACACATATCTCTCCAATTTTTTGACCCTTTTGTTTTTTTTGTAACTTTTATTCAATACTTAATTGTTTATGGAAGGTACTAGCCTGGGCACAAGAGAGATAAAGAAGTTTTCTCAAAAACCTTCAGTTATTCTTTACTTTTCTTACAATTGTACCTATCTTCCAGAGTTGTGAAGCTTAAATGAGATAATATTTGTAAAGGATTTTATAACCCATAAAGTGCTACATAAATATATAAATGCTAATAGTGGTGGTATTATTATTAGTAATAATATACCTGAATTACTCACCACAACTTAAGTTATTCATAACTCTTCTCTATCACCTCTCTAAATGTGTACTTTGCTTAAACCACTCCCTACATGTAGAATGCATTCCCAGCTCATTTTTCCAGCCCATCTCCAATTTATTTTTTGAAATCTTTCCTTTTCAGTGTCCCATTTAAATACTATTTACTTGTAGTAGTAATAGTAAAACTAGCTGGAAGTCATAGCTAGAAAGGAACTCAGCATATAGTTAAACAAAAAACTCTCATAGCATTTTATGTGCTTTTCCTATTTAGTTGTTCTTCTCTTTAGCAGTTACTTCTGGTTTTTTTGTTATAGTTTACTTGAATAATATGCTTCTTGAGGCAGGGAATCTTATTCTATTTGATTTTGTACCTTCTGTAGAACCTTTCACATAGTGAGTGCTTGAGTGAATGAATGAATAGTCTTAAAAAGTCTTGAATAAGAAGCTGAAGATCTTAGGGGCACAGCTGTTATTGTCATCATTGGTGCCCATTTAAGACAAGGGATTCAGAAGAAAAAGGCAATTTGAGAATTTAAGAAGATGATCTTTAAGAATAGTATTTGGGTTTATGGATCATGGTTTTAAAGTATAGGAATATCAGGCTTCCAGCCAAGAATGGAGTGTTGGTAAAAAGATATTTACCTAGAATCTTAAAAATCTAGGCAAAAGAGTTATAAAATAAAAAGGAAGTGAAAGGGGAAAAAAATATTCACCAAGCTAGATGCCAAAGAGAGTAGTTAAGTAGAAAAAGAATAATCAGGTATTACCTCAGATCCCTTTCACCAGAAGTCCACAGGAGACAGAATTGGAAAGGAATCTTTAAAACCTAAAACTTTGGCCTCTGCTGTCTATACAGAAATAAGGAAGTACTAAGTAAGATGCACTAAAGATTCTAGAGTAAAGAAGCAAATTTGACCTCAGTGATTATCACTGAGATCTGATGGAGTAAAATATATGACTAGAATGTGGTTTTGAAAAAAATTAGCATGAGTAAAATTGGAACCTGGTGTTCAATGGTAACACTGTTTTAAGAAGACATGCATGAGCAAATCCAGGAACAAAAATAGGGGGCAGGAAAGAATTTCATTTGTGTAAAAATCAGTAGAGATACCAGCCAAATAGAAGTAATACTGCCATTGGAGTATGCTGTAGATCACCTTGATGAACCAAAAGAGGAAGTAGATGTTTTTGAGAAACGGATCACAGTTCTCTGCCAGTATGTAGTATGTACATTTATGTAGTCTGATGCAGGACTCTATCCAGATTACTACTGAAGCTAGATAATTCTTTCTGTCCAAAGCAGAAATGTTAACAAATTCTTGTCTTACCTTAATGATGATCTTATCCTTTAAAAGGTACAAGAACAAACAAGGAGAAATTCTGAATTCACCATCAAAGAGGAAGAAGTTACTGAGATGGAATGATATGAGCCTTGGGGGAAATCATGAAATGTCATAGGTAGACAAGATCTCAGTGACTGGCTAGTCTAAAACATACTTGAAGATGAATCCTTTTTGCAACGTACCAGACATCCTACCTCAAGACATCGGGTCAGAGTGAACTTCCTTCTAATCACCTATACCAACTTAGAGTAGCTCAAATTGAGGTTTTTCTTTAAGCCTAAGATAGCTCATATTGAGCCCAGATTAGCATCCTTGTAACTTGCATTTGATGCTTCTGTTCTGTTTTCTGGAGCCAAGCAAAACAAGTCAGAACTTGGTGCACTTCGAAACAACTCTGTAGTTTTCTTTGCCTCAAATTATTTCCTCTGGGCTAAAGATAGCGTGCCCAGTTCTTTCAACCATTTCTCATAATGTGAGTTTATGGCCCTTCATCATCCTGGTTGTCCTTTTAAACATTAAGTTTATTAATATTCCTCCTAAAATTTGTTACCCAGATTTGAACAATGTATTCTGACCATGGCAGACTACATTGAGATTATCTCCTTCTTATGTTTATAGGCTATAGGATTTTTATAGGCTGTTTACTTATATTGAAGTTGCTAACTAACTATTGCGTTTTGAAAGTTGTAACTGATGACATGAAATATGCGTATATTTGAAAAGCTTGCTAAACTTAGGACAGCACATTGCTAAGGGTTTAAAGATAAGGTAGGTAGATTTCTGTTGGTGTATTTGGAGTGGGGTGAAGTCAGTTCTGAAGTTACTTTTTTATAAGTGTTTACTATGTACCAAGCACTATAAAAACAGAAACAATTCCATTGAGAAGGGTAAGAAAAATACATGGATAGTGAATACAACAGACAACTTAAATTTTAGAAGATATGCAGAAAGTGAAAACATGTTAAGACAACAGAGGGTCAATATATTAGCTTGACACAAAAAGGTAAGATTAGTGTTGAGTATTAAGTCTGAGCATGAGTTAAAGAGAACAGGAAAAATTAAGGATAACAAAAGGAATTTTTATTTTTTTAAAGCTTATGTTGGGAAAAAGAAAGAAGGAAGGTCACTGCTTAGGGTAAATGGGAAGATGATAACTGACATAAGATAGTTCTTTTTCTTTTGTTTTTCTTTTCATAGGAGGATAGTCTTTAGGTTGGAAAAGACAGAGCAAAAATGCCATAAGGAATTGATACCCAATATTATTAGTGAAATATAATAAGGGAAAACCTAGTCAATCATGATGAATTTTAAGTTTTCTGACTCAAATGGACATATTTAACTTTAAACATGATGGTCTGTCACTCCAGGTGCCAGGTGGGGTTCACAGATATTCTCCAACCTAACAAACCTTGGATAAATCTCCTAGCTTCTCTGACTCTCATCTTCCTCATCTGTAAAGGAGAAGGTTGAATTTGGTGACTTTTATGATCTGTTTCCACTCTAAATTTGTGGTTATATATATATTAAAAGCACTAAACCAACTGGCAAATGTGATCTCTGAGTTATCAGCTATTTTTAAAAGATCATTGAGGATAGGGAAAACATGGTAGTATTGGAAAAAAGTAAATGTCTTGGTTTCCAAAAATAAGGGAAATGAAGTTAGCAAAATTTAGTATGTATTATTAAAAGGTGTGCTTAGTAAGTATCCAGACAAATAGGAATCATAAAAGATTAGTGTGACTTCATACAAAGTAGATCATGGTAGATTAATCTCGGGGTGGGAGGTATTTGAATAAGGTTACTAGCTTTGTAGAATAGGGGAATGTTGGAATTACAGTGAGGTCCTGATAATTTGAATACTGAATCCTAAAAAGTGGTCAACTGTATTTGAATTTACAATATTTGAAGGTAGAATTATATGAGTCATTTGATAATTGGATATATGCAGTGTGAATTTATTTTTGGGAGGAGGGGATTCATTTTTCACTAATCAAGATTTAGCTATATATATTTTATTTTTTCCTATCTCTTATAGAATGGAAAAGATAGAGGTAATTTTTGGTTAGGAACTGGTTTATCAGACCCGCTGAATAGTCATTAATGTTTCCACATCAGGATAGAAAGAGGTCTCCAATGTTACACTTAAGGATCTATGAATAACTTTTTTATAACTTTTTTATGGATTTGCATAAAGGGATAGATGACATGCTAATCAAATTTTCCGATGATACAAAGTTGCAAGGAATAGCTAACAATGAAAGAGTTAGAATTTAAAAATATTTTGATTGGCTATAATATTGGATCAAATCTAGTAAGATGAAATTTAATAGCATTAAATGCAAATCCTACCATTTATTAACAAAATCAACTTTCCAAATACAAGACATGATTTTAAAAAAAACCACAACAACAACTATCATTTTGTCTGAAAAAGATTTAGAGGATTTAATGGACTACCAGCTTAGAATGAGTTTCAGTAATGTTATGAGGTAGGCAAGAAAGTGATTTAAAAAAATATAAAGTGAATGTCATTTGGGGCTACATAGTATCATTGGTGGGGCAGTCAAAATGTTTTGCTTTCTCACTGCCACTTCCAAGGCTTTCTCCTCCTTCAAAATTCATTCTATCTAGCTTTTCGGTTTTGTTTTCAGTTTTGTTTTTGTTTTTTTGATGAGGCAATTGGGATTAAGTGACTTGCCCTGGGTCACACAGCTAGGAACTGTTAAGTGCCTGAGGGCAGATTTGAACTCAGGTCCTCCTGACTATAGGGTTGGTGCTCCATCCACTGTACCACCTAGCTGCCCTCCTTCTAGCTTTCTCACTCAATCCAGGTTCTGCTAGTTGTTATCTACCAAAAAGCTTGGTAGAAAACATTCCTTTTTTTTTCCTCATTGATTTCAGTGCCTGGTTCACAGTTTCTCTCTCCATCTCAACTATTCCCTTCATATTCAGTGACTTCAACATACATATTGATGCTCCTTCAAGTTCTTTTACTTCTCCATTCCTCAGTCTACTCATTTACCATGATTTATTCATTCTATTTCACACGATTATACCTTAAATCTTATAATCACCCCTAAGTATTCTGTATCCATCATGTTTGAGAACTCCAAAATTCCTCTGATATTCATTTATTCCATCTCTCCTTATGCCTCACTAATCCAGAGACTATTCTCTTTCTGTGACCTCCAGTTCTTGTCATTAGGCCATCACTCCTACTCTTAGAACCAGTTCATTCTGACATTCTTCTTTTTAAGAGATATGCTAAAAAAAAATGAACAAACTCAACAAATTGACAGATTATGTTTTTATTTCATGGTGGCTTCTAAAAATTATTTCCTTGTTATGGTCTTAGAATTTGCCACTAAAGTATCTGAATAAGTTGAGTCTTAGTCTCACCTCTTTTGGCATTCATCCATTCTTCAGTGTCTTTTAAGTATTTCTGAGAAATTTTCTTGTACAATCTCTAATGCGAATTACTGTCAAATTGTTTGATCCTGTCATCTTTATCACATTGGTAAGGCTAGTCATTGCAATTGTCTTGAATTTCTCTACAAGAACTGTGGAATAAAGTGATAAAATATTTTATTACACTTTAAGTATCATTTTACTACATTGAAGTAGAAAAATGGAAGATTTTTTTTATGCTTGAGCCTTATTTCAAATTGGAAATCATGTAATATGAAATAATTGTTTTGTTTTATTCAGTCCTTTTTTGATTTCTTCACTTTTTAAAGTGAACAATAGCTTAAGTGGGCTGATTACTTATGTGAATTGATGAAATCCAGTTTAACTGGTCCCTGTTCTGTAGAATGTTTGTTTGCTAAGGTTTAATTGCTTCAAAGACCAGGCATCTCCCCATCCTAGCTCTTTTTATGTTGTAGTACAGTTAGAGATAAGTTTCTTTGATCCCTAGTCCTTATTCCTCATTTTTTAAGCAGTGGTATAGACTATCTTGTCTCACTGACAATGTGGCAATCATCTATTATCTTCATAAAGCATAGCTTGAACAGTTGTACTTCCATGTTCTTTGGTTTTCCTTCTCCATCTATTATGTATATGTCTTGCTTGTATTTATTTCTGTACACATTGTTAATAAACATTTGGCAATTGCAATGATTATCTCTCTTTATTTTATATATTATCATTATAATTGACACATAATTCATAATAGCTGAGATTTGTATACCATGCTAAGTATGCCAGTTACCATATATGATCACATTTGAGCCTCACCACTGTCTGTAGTGGGCACTTGGATGGCACAATAGATAGAGTGCTGGTCTTGAAATAAGAAATTCATCTTCCTTAGTTTAAACTGTAGGCAAGTCACTTAATCCCGTTTACCTCAGTTTCCTCATCGGTAAAATGAACCAGAGAAGGAAATGGCAAACCTTTCCAGTATCTTTGCAAAAAACAGAACAATACAAAACTCAAATAGGGTCACATAGAGTCATACATAACTGAAAAAACTAAACAATGAAAACAATGTGATGTAGATGTCACCATTTTAAAGATGTGAAAACTGAGGTTCAGAAAGAGTAACTGGCCCAAGATCATAGAGCCACTCAATGCCTGAGTTTGGGATTCTGACCCAAGTGTTTCTGATTTCAAGTCCTTAAATAATTGTTGTATTCGTGTATAAAAACATCATTTGTATCAGGAGGCTGTCATTGGCAACTTCATTAGTTTTATGTACTTGGTTGTTTGAGCAGTGAGGTTTGCATAAATTAATTCTTGGGCTAAAGTCCTTGGCTTTCCTTCAAACTAGAACCTTGAAAGCTGTTTTAGCTTTTCTTCAGCGAACAGTATTAAAGGTTTAAACAAAGTAGTTTGAAATGTATGAATGAAGGTATCAACTTAAAAAAAAAATTTCAATCATCTTTATTGGTCAAATTATACTGTGTGCATTCCAAATACTTATGCATGTGATGAAAACTTATTATACAGAATGAAATTCTGCAAAACTCTAACCTTAAATCTCAAAAAACACAATACGTCTGATGGTCAAGAGGAGATAAATTAAACCACAACTTTATTTCAAAAATACTTATCAAGCATTTAAAAAAAAAGCTGCTTCAAGATTCTCATACTAAATTTTAACAGTACAGTTTGTTTTGTTTCCTTAAGTTAATTGGGATAAAGCCAAAATTATTTGGATAAATCTGCTACCAAGTCAAGTACTGCTTCTTAAAGAAAGTTAGATAGAAAACTGTTACCAAAAAATTTCAAGAAAAAAAAATACTATATTTAAAAATTGATAATTTTCACTAAGGCCTCTGGAATTAAGTTCTATTTAGGTATCAAATTTTTTAAAAAATGTTCTTTTAACAAAATTTCTAAAATGTTATTAATATTAAGTTTTCTCATTACAGAATCTGATATTGATGCAGCCACTGCTATGATGCTTTTAAATACATCTATTGAACAAGGAATTTTAGAATGTAAGAAATTATTTTTTTTTTAAACTGGAAAACATTTTGGACTTACGGGCGTTTTTCTATTACAATGTAAAGTATTAAGGATTTTAAGACCTTAGGTTTCTATTGCTTTCTTTGCTTAGTAAAGCAATCTGTGTTTGCTTGACACCATTAGTTTTATAATAGGTCAATGGATTTAGAACTTGAAATCATGTTAGGTCCCACACCTTTGATTTGCCTTTGAGAAAATTAAAACCCAAAAAATTAGGCCCATGACTCACCCATGCATCACATTCATGTAGTAGAGCCAGGCTAACAAAATCTAATGCCCTTTTGCATTACACTGTGCTGAAATTGTGCTGTACCAATAAATTGTACAGCATTTTGAGAAAATTAAATACAATTTTAGATAATCATATTTAATCAGTAGCTCTGCCAAGGAAAGATGTTGTATAAATCCAAAGTAGTAGTTTAGTTGTCTCAGAAAGAAAATCTTTATATAAATAGCTCTTCATGTTGAGGTAAATATTGTATTCATTGATTGAACTTCATTTTATACAGGTGAGAAGCCTTTGCCACTCAAAACAGCTTTACAAAAGAAAAGGAGTTTTGTTAGTGCATTTAGCCATTCCAGTGCCATAAATTTACAAGAGAGTGATTCTGCAGTCAACAATATTGATCCAAAGGAAGATCACAATTACAGTGCGAGCAGCATAGCAACACAGCGTTGTGCATCCAGATCCAGTGTGTCTTCCCTATCTTCTGTTGATGAGGTGTATGAGTTTATCCCAAAGAATAACCTTGCAGGAAGTGCAGGAAGTGATGGCAGTGAAGGGTTTCACAGTGAAGAAGATACAGACATTGAGTATGAAGATGACCCTCTTGGAGACAGTGGCTATGTATCACAACCTTGTGCAAATACCTCTGACAAAGACCGGCCCACCAAGAAGCCTAAAAGAGAGTCATGTCAGGAAATTGATGAGGAGCTTAAAGAGGCAGCTGGATCTCTGCTGCACCTTGCTGGAATCCGCACATGTTTGGGTTCCCTAATAAGTACTGCAAAGATCCAAAAGCAAAGGAAAAAATAGTAATACCAGATAGTGTGATTTTTTTTTTTTTTTTTTTTTTTTTTTTTTTTTTTTTTAAATGTGGCAATACTCTTCTACTTTCTCTTCACAAGAGAGATCAAAGCCATAATGGACTTCTTTAGCTGGGAGGTAGGGGTGGGGGTGGGGGTGTATTAATATTACCATTTTCCCTTTATACCTTCTTCTTTTTTTTTTTTTATCACTGCAATTAGGGTCATACTTACCTAGTATTGGGCCAATCAATGCATGATTGAAGTATTAATAGCAAATTTTAAGAAATCATTGATTCAGAAATTTGGAAAACTTCCACAGAGAAATCCTCAGGCTTCCTCTTAAGACTGTAGACAAAATCTTTCCCAGATGAATATCTTTTGTTGGTGTAGAAAATGGGATAACATGCCACTCAGTATAACAATTTTTCCATTCTTTTTAAAACCACTGAATACAGTGGATAAATTGGCTAAAAATGATGTTTCCCCCTTTTATCTTATTTACTTTATTTACCGGTGTAGAATATGTTTTTAGTGAATGCTGGTTGAAACATAACCAAGTAGAGAAAAAAGTTAAATTTGAAAAGATGTTAGGTAGCTAAATTAGAATGGCTGCTAGAATGTTTATACAAGAAGAAAATGGGGAAACTTGATTTTTATTGTAAGTTTTTAAGTCCACTCCATATCTCTTTTAAGATCTTTTGAAATTCTTTGGCTTATCTGTTGTTAGATAGACTGTATTGGGGGCACTTTTGTTTTTACCCTTAGTGCTTTAAATGAGTAATTAGTTGGCCAGTTTTCTGTTAACTATTAAGTTCTCTTTATAAACAGATAGCCAATGAAATGATAATATGTAATAATTTTCATTTGGTAGACCTTTTCAATGAAAAGTTCTCTTCCTTATGTTGTCTCTGTGGGAACAGTGATAATTACAAATTATAATCATTATAATTTAAATGGAGTGTAGTGTAAAATTTGGTTCATTTTAGCAATTTAATGCCTACTATGTGCAAGACGCTGTGCCAGACACTAGAGATATAAAGACAAAAAAGGAAGCAATACTTGCTCTTTTGGAACACATAATCTACTAAAATAAAAGTTTTAAATGTTTACAGTTAAGTAATATGTAATTTTGGGAAAATCTATACAAACCCAGGGTAAAATAAGTATAGTCTTAATATTTGAGAATTAGAAAAATTAAGCCCCTTTGGAAAAAGCAGTATAATATCCAAATGTGCCATTAATCTTTAGTTAATAGATATCACTACTTCTAATAATGAATCCATTGGTTGAGGTTAAGTATTATTTGAATAGTTCTACCTACATAAGAATGATTTTCTGATTTGAAGTTATAGTTCTTCAGAAAAATCTACAGATTTATGGTGAACTCAAGTATTTATTACATGGAATTTTTCCTTTTTTGGGCTTTTGGAAGGAAATCTTTTAAAAGTTTATCTTGATCCTTTTTTTGTTTCCTTTTTATTTAAGATTTTCCTTGTGGGATTTTTTTCCCCAGAAAATGACTTCCTTTTCTTTCCTGCCTTGTTCAGATGATGTTGCCTTGATGCTTTCAAAAAATTTCAAAATCTTAGGAATGTTAAAAGGGATAAAACAACTTCATGTTTAATTTTTAAAATTTGTTTGGGCATAATTTTCAAATAAGATGCATGTTAATAAATGTCTTTCTTTCACAGAAACCTTAAGCAGGGATATATATTGTTAAATGTTCTCTGTTCTGTGTTAATGTCACATATTTTAGTGGTAAATTGACCTGCTTCAGCCTTGTTAGTAGAATTAGGGGGAGTGTGGAGATAGTCATTTTATTTATTGTTCATGAAAAATAGCTCTTAAGCACAACTAGGTTATATTTCTTAGTGTTTTGTTTTGTTTTGTTTTTTTATTCAACCATATATGATGCAGTTATCAGAGGACATTAGCATCCCTCACTAATAACTGTTAGGTAGTAAATATAACACAAGTGCTTATTACCACAGTTTATACAATATAATCTTTCTCCTACTAGGTTCAAAATAGGGCTTTTTACTTTTAAGATTGGGAATTAGCTCTGTTTCATGGCTAGGCCCAACAGACCAGGTGTGTGATATCTAGCAATTTATTTATAACAAATTTCTACTATAACAACCACTTAAATGTCCCAGGGAGTTTGTCACAATGGAATTTTGTCATTGTGGCTAAAAACCATGACTTCATTTCAAATATAATTTGCCATATGTCAAAATAATAGAAATAATATTGAAATGTGTATTGATCCATATAATGTTCCCCTATTGCATTTTTTACTTACCATAGTTAGTATTCATTTTTCTTATCCCAAACAGAAATCAGTGTCTTCTAAATATATACATATATATATGCACACATACATATATGTATATGTATATATACACACATATGTTACTTTGCATGTGCAATGTCTTACCAAAAGTTATGTCTTCATTTTATTTTTCACATACAGAGAAAGAACATAGCCTTTTCATAATATAGATAGGAGAAATTTCTTTTAGTGAATCATCTCCTTTTTTCTCCAGTCTTGTAACAGTAAGTTTTTCATATTTCTCCCATATCCAGCATGGCTTCTTTTAAGTTAAAGAATTTTTTTTGTAAATAGTATAAATTTGGTATAATCGGAATGAGAGGGGAGGGATTGTAACTTTTTTTCCTTTGCTTACTTTGTTTCTTTTTTCTTTTGGGCTACTTTTCATGACATTATGTAAAGGGTTCATACCAAATGGTCAACTAGATTATATTTTAGCAGGAATTCAAAGGTAGGAGGAAGTATATCTGGAGGAATGTGTGAGACTCGGTGCATCAGGAAGTCTTTCCTGCCAGTTTAAACAGCAAATGTGGATACTTCACAGAGCTCTAAAGACTATTGTCTTGGATTCGACAGCAACTTTTTTTGACATTTTGTGAAGACCATAGATTTTGTTGAAATTTTGAGGCTTTCTGGTTTGCAGCTTCGCTAGAGTTCTTTGTTAGTCTGGAAAGGGAAATCTTTGATTTTAAGCAAAGCTTACTCAAATTTGTTAATAATGATGTAGTCAAAATATTTATTGACAGGAAAAGTAGGATATTTTAAGCATTATACCTGCCATTATTTTTAAAGCACATTCTTTGTATCTAACTGCCAGTGCCATTATCAAAACTTTTTTTTTAATATAAATGTATGTTTCTATTCAGCTAAAGTACTTAATTTAAAAGTATTATGTTGCCATCATATAGTGATATGAAACAATTTACAATTGCCAAGTCATTTTAATTATTATTTATTTAAAGTAAAAAATGTAGAAATGCAATTTGAGTTATACTATCCCTTAATCCTTTTTTCTAATGTAGCATAAGAAATGTCCTGGGCTGTAGAATAATTCTGCCAGTAGATGACCAGTTATGAGTGAACCTATTTTCAGTTCCAAGTCTTTTGCTCATTTTAAAAACAATTTACAAATGTTTAGTTTTTGTATCTAATCTCTGTTAATTAAAATGTTTATAAAGTTTATTTTTACCAAAGAGATGCAATTCATTAAGATAAAGTATTGCAGAATAAACTTTGTTTTGTAACATTTGTACTTGCTTTTTTTTCATTGGGAGTATAGGTGGGTAATACATTGTTGCTGTATCTTTTTTTGATGGGGAAATTTGTTGGAATTTCATCTTGGGAAAAAAAAAACAATTCCATGACCCCCAAAAAGAACTATATTCTTCCTATTTTGTAAATGTGGGAAGTCCCTGGTTGTAGAACAGTGCACGTACTTTCAGGAGTTTGGGGGAATATGTTAATTGATTTTGCTGTTTTATTTTTTTTCTCTCTTGTTTTCTTTAAAAAAATTTTTTTTAAATATAGGATGTCTCTCTGGGAGGCATATAGGGAGAAATTTAATTGATATGAAAACAAAAATCTCAGTAGTTTTTTTATTGTTTGTTTTTAAAGAATAAACTTATTGGAGATAGGGATGGTCATATTTATCTGTGTATCACTAGCAAAGCACAGCGACTAACACATAGAAAGTGCTTAATAAATGTAATCAGCTATCTCTCCTGCTTTGAAAAACAACACTCCTCAAATTCATTATACAATAACTTCAGTTCTTTTATTTATAGAAAGATGTTCTTGTTCCTGTTTTATTTCTCATAGACCACTGATGACAGAAGTGGTATTAGCTAATTAAAATCAATTTTATTCTACAAGGAATGCTAATGTTTCTTTTAAATACTTGTTTTTTTAAAAAAGTTGTAAAAACATACTAGCTACACTGGAAACTTAATGCAGTGGAATTACTTGTAAGGAGACATATGTTATCAATTTTAAAATAATTGCTATTGGCATGCAAAGTATTATTTCATTTGCTCCTTGGCCATGGGATCTTTTTGTGTAAAATACCAAAAAAAAAAAAAAAAAAAAATTAAATACCATGAAATTCCAAATTAGATTCTACATATAATACCATGTTGTAAATCTAAATTGGAAAATTCTGAAAAGTCATTATAAAATGTGAATATTATTTTCAGCTAAATCTTTGTTACTTAAAAGTGACCTTTATACCTAGGCCCAATTAGTCTAAGTAATTTGCAACAGTTTGAAGTTATAATTATGTAAAAATACAATAATTAGTTCCAGCCCAATGGTGGAAATATGTAATATGAACTCAAATAATGTGACTGTTTTATAGGATTCTTCTTCACATAAATCAGCATCTAATTTTAAAAGAAAAATGTCTGTGACCAACATAGACCTATGACATGGTATCCTTATGAAGTATAATACTAAGTTACATTATATTTGGGATCAATGCACCTGTCAATAGATCTGCCAAAAAAGTTATTGTCATTCACTCCTCTTATTGTTTCCTAAAGGATATCTGTTCTGAGAGTATATATTTTGGGATATTTATGCAAACTCTAAAAAAAAATTCTTAGCATTGTTGAAATGTATGTCAATTCTCAAGATTTCCAGGAAATCCTAATTTGACATTTTATTAAATAGCTGGCAATAAAGCTGGCACAGTGCCATTAGCATACATAGGAACAAATTGTATAAAGACTGAATAAAACTGTTATAAATGAAAATTATTTTGTTCATCTTTAAAATCAACATTATAGAAGGCTTAGCAATACCAGAGCAAAAACTATTAATAATGTAGCAACCATCAAAACTATTTGGTGCTGTTTAAGAAAGAGTGGTATATCAATGGAATAGGTTAGGTACACAAGACACAGTAGTCAATGATTATAGTAATTGTTGTTTGATTAATCCAGAGACTCTAGCTTGTAGAATTAGAACTCACCATTTGACAAAATTTACTAGAATTGTCCAATAGTATGGCACAAATTAAGCATAGAGCAAACATCTCACACCTTATACCAAGATAAAGGCAAAATGACTTCATGATTTATATATAAAATAAAGATTGATACTATGAGCAGAGCAGAACAAGGGATAGATAACTTGTCAGATCTTTGGAGAAGGGAGGATTTTATAGCCAAACAAGAGATAGAGAACATTATGAAATGCAAATTAGACAATTTTGATTACATTAAGTTTAAAAGATTTTGCACACCCAAAACTAATGCAGCCAAGATTAGAAGGGAAACGAAAAACTGAGAAGCAATTTTTATAGCCAGTGTTTCTAATAAAAGCTTCATTTCTAAATTATGTTGAGAACCAAGTCAAATTTGTAAGAATATAAATCATTTCCCAGTTCATATGAACAGACTATCAGATGAAGAAGTTAAAGCCATCTATATCATATGAAAAAATGCTCTATGTTTTTTGGTTGGAGAAATGCAAATTAAAACAATCCTAAGGTACCATCTCACACCTATCATCAGATTATTAGCAAAAGTTTGAAGGGGATCCGGAAAAACAGCAACACACGCATTTTTGGTAGAGCTATGAACTATTCCAGCTATTCTGAAGAGCAATTTGGAACTATTCCCAAAGGAGTATAGAAACTGCATGCCCTTTGATCTAGCAGGATCACTATTGGGTCTGTTTCATAAAAGAGGAGAAAAGACTCACATGTGCAAAAATGTACCGGGCCTTTTTGTAATGGCAAGGAACTGGGAACTGAGGGGGAAACTATCAATTGGGGAACGGCTGAATAAATTATGACATAAATGTAAGAAAATTATTATTCTATAAGAAATTATGAACAGGCTGATTACAGAAGAACCTGGAAAGCCTTACTTGGGTTGATGCTGAGTGAAGTGAGCAGAATCAGGAGAATATTGAACATAGTAACAACAAGATTATATGATGAACAACTATAGATTTAGCTCTTCCCAGCAATATAGTGATTCAAGACAATTCCAATAGATTTGAGATAAAAAATACCGTCTACATGGTAGAAGAACACTGGAGGTTGATTGCAGATGGCAACATACCATTCTCACTTTTTGTTTTTTTTCTGGTAGTTTTTCTTTTTTCTGATTTTTCTTACACAACACAACAAATATGAATAGGTGTTTAAAATAATTGTACATGTATAACCTATATCAGATTGCTTGCTATGTTAGGGTTAAGGGAGGGTTTGTAAAGATAAGGAAGGGAGTGGGAAAAATTTGGAACTCGAAATCATAGAAAAATGAATCTTGAAAAGTATCTTTACATGTAATTGGAAGAATAAAATATTGAAATTTTAAAAAAAGAGAGAAAAAAGAAAGCCAACATTATAAATTACTATTACAAAGTCACAAGATCTCAGGAGTTTAGAAGGTATCGGGGCATCTAGATGGCACACTGGATAGAGCAGTGGTTCTGTAATGAGGAGGGCCTGAGTTAGGGCCAACCTCAGACACTTAACACTTCCCAGCTGCGTGATCTTGGGCAAATCACTTAATCCCAGGTGTCTTGCTTCCCCCCCCCCCCTCCCCCCCGCCCCCTAAAAAAGGGAATGACAACAAGTAGATGCCCATCAGTTAGGGAATGGCTGAATAAGTTGTGATATATGAATGTAATGGAATATTATTCTCTTTTTAAAAAGATGAGCAGGCTTATATCAGAAAAGCCTGGAAAAACTTAAATGAACTGATGTTGAACCAAGAGAACATTGTATACAATAAGAAGACTATGTAATCAACTGTGATGGACTTGGCTCTTCTCAGCACTGATGATTCAAGACAATTCCAGTGGACTCAAGATAGAAAACGCTGTCAGCATCCAGAGAGAACTATGGAGACTGATTTGAAGCATAGTATTTTCATCTTTGTTTATTTGCCTTTTCTTTCTCAGGATTTTCCCCCTTTTGGTCTGATTTTTCTCGCACAACTTAACAAACATGGAAATGTTTAAAAGGATTTTAATCTATATAAGATTGCTTGCTGTTTTGGAGAGGAGAGGCAAGTGATGGAGAGAGAAAAATTTGCAACACAAAGTCTTACTAAAATAAATGTTAAAAATTACATGTATTAGGTAAAAACAAAATATTAAGAAAAAATAATAAAAGGGTCTTCCTTGGTCATTAGTGGATTGTTCCTTACTGGAAAGCTTCAAGTAAAGGCTGCTACAAATATTTTTGTTCATAGGAGACCTCTCTTTTAGATAGCTCTAATTATTATTCCCTTACAGCAAGCCTATATTTCTTTCTTTGTAACTCCCACCTAGTGCTTTTCTGTCCTTCCAAAGCAAGTAAAACATGTTAATGAACAATTAGGTGGCATAGTGAATACAGTTTCAGGCCTGGAGTCAGAAATTCCATCTTCCTGAATTCAAATCTGTCCATAGATTTATATTGGCTGTTTGACTCAGTATAAGTCATTTAGTCTGTGTTTGCCTCAGTTCCCTCATCTATAAAATGGGGATAATAATAGTACCTGCCTCTCAGAGTTGCAGTGAGGATCAAATGAGATACCTATTTGTAAAGTGCTTAGCATAAGGACCTGGCATATGGTAAATGCCATATAAATGTTAGCTATTATTACTAGCAAAAAATAATGATGTGATATTTATTTCTTTTGGGTTCATGAAGGATTTAAACATGAAGGTATATAATATACCTCTTGATCCTCCCAAAAATGTTGTAAAGTAAGTAGTAACTACAAGGAAAAGTAGACCTATTTTATTGATGAGGTTAAGTGACCTGTCTAATATCATACAACCAATAAAAAAGCATGTGAATTCAACTGCATCAAGCTAGAGGTACAGCCCATTTTATGTTTTATTTGATGTTTTATGGAGTCATTGATTTCTGTTTGGTCTATTCTTATTTTCAGAAATCCATTTTTTGGGTAAAGTTAACCATTTTTTCCTTTAAGACTTGTATTTTGAGTGTTCTTTTTTTTTAAAATTTATTTTATTTTATTTTTGTATGCATCCTCTCTTTTCTGCATTGAGAAAGCAAGAAAAATAAAACTCATTCCAAATATTTATAATCAAACAAATTACCACATTGATTATGTCAATAAAAAAAAAAAAAAGCTTCAATATGTGCATTTGTGTCCATCACTTCTCTCTCTCTCTAGAAGTAAATAGTATGTTTCATCATGAGTCTGGATTGTGGTTGGTCTTTGTGTTCATCAGAGTTCCTAAGTCTTTCAAAGTTGTTATAATGTTGTTACTGTACACATTGTTCTGATTCTATTTATTTCATTCTACATCAGTTCATACAACTCTTCCTTGGTTCCTCTAAAACTGTCCTTCATAATTTCCCATAGCACAATACCTCACACATCATTTACCATAACTTATTCAGCCATTCCCTAATTGATTGGTATCTCCAATCTCAGTCTCCAATTCTTTTCCATTATCGAAGAGGTTGCTATAAATATTTTTGTACTTATGGATCCTTATCTTCTTTCTTTGATTGTTTTAAGGTATAGAGCTGGTAGCAATACTGCGGGGTGTGCACAGTTTTATTGATTTGGAAACATTATTCTAAATTGCTTTCCATAATGACTAGACTAATTCACTAGTCTACTACTAGTTCAGTAGTGCATTAATGTACCTGTTTTCCCACAACTCTTTAAGCATTTAAATTTAAATCGAAGCATTTTCCTTTTTTTTTGTCATGATAGATATGAGCTAGTATCTCCGAATTGTTTTAGTTTGCATTTCTTCATTTATTTATGATTTACAGCAGATCTGTAATAATTTTTGATACTGTTGCCAAGGAGCAGCTAAATAGCACAGTGGATAGAATGCTGGATCTGGAATCAGGAAGACCTGAATTCAAATTTGGCCTCAGATTCTTATTAACTGTATGATCCTGGACAAGTCACTTTATCTCTTCTTGCCCTAATCTCTTCAACTGTAAAATGGGGATAATAATAGCTCCTACCTCCCTGGCTTATTGTGAGGATCGATTGTGATAATATTTGTAAAATATTTAACACAGTGATTGGCACTTAGTAGGTAAGGTCCAGAGTACTGAATCTTCTGGTCCTTTGATGTCAGGATTAGGGACCTCAGATTGCCTGGTCCTTGTCTATTCCTGGATTTCCAAGGTCTCTACCCTGGGACTTTTGAAGGTATGTCTTCTCTTCTTGCTTTCTTAGGATGTAGTCTTGATGACCACAAATGTCCCATCTTTGGTTGCAGTAGGAAATTACTGTCCCTTGATACTTACTTTCCTATTGCCCATGAGCCTCTGGCTAATTTTTGGTGCAGTTCTGGGGGGAAAACAAGTCACTACAATTTCTTATTGGATTTTTTGATCATTTTTTTCAGTCTGGTGTGAACAGGTTTTGCCGGAGTACCTTTGTGGGAGCTAAGTAGCCTGCTTGCTATGCAGGCTACCATTTTGGCTAGAGAGTAAACATGTGTTAGAGCTTAAAAGAACCCTAGAGGTTCCTTCCATTCTACTTCCCCATTTTGTAGATAAAGAAAATGAAACTCAAAGAGGTAAAAATGATTTGTCTAGTGTCACATGTAATAGATTAAGAACTCAGGTTTTATAAAAGTGAATATTCCCAGTTATAGATGTCTAGATTGTTGCTTCAATTTAAAGATGCTGATTATAAAGCTCTTTTCCTAGAAGACAATACAGAGAAAAGGGAAAAAATAAGATAAAAAGACTGAATTGTGGACTGAGAATCTAAACGGTGTAGCACTCCTTAAATATACAAGCCCAAACTTGAAAGAGAAGATATTCCCCACCCCTTTCTACTCCCAGGTTATCAGTTACTGTCAGTGAAAAGGTTTTAAAAGCAAATTTTAAAATATTTTATTATATATATTATCTAATATTTATTATACTGTTAGGCTTTCATTAATGAAGAGATACAATTATTGGTAAATACTGTGTATATATTATGCCAAAGTTTCAGTAAGTGTTGAAGCACCTTTGCTGTAAATTCTCAAAATTTGGAAGCCCATTATACTCTTTCTTCTGCCAGCTATGGTATAAGGTCCAGGGAGACATGGTATTTAGTGTAAAGAACACTAGATTGAGAAACAGCATGCCAGGGCTCTTAATCTTGACTCTGGGGGCAGCTAGGAATGCAGTGGATAGAGCACCAGCCTTGAATTCAGGAGGACCTGAGTTCAAATCTGGTCTCAGACACTTAATACTTCCTAGCTGTGTGACCCTGGACAAGTCACTTAACCCCAGCCTCAAAAAAAAAAAAAAAAATTTTGACTCTGCCACTAATTATACAGCTTTAACCTTTCACTTAACTTTCCCAAATCTCTCTCATTCATAAAGTGCTATGGTTAGCCTAAATTATAATTATGATCCTTCTTAGGAACATTATTTAATCCTTGATTTTATTTGACCTACCCAGTTCTAACATTCAATCCCATGTTCACCAACTGAAGAAAACCTAATTTCTACTTGGGAATATTAACTAGATCAACAGTTTCTAGCTCTTGGTATCCAGCAACTTTTATTATAAATAGCATCTTTAGAAGGTGGGGAAAAAATAGGTGCCAAGACATCTTTTGGTGAGAGGAGGCAAATACAAGAGTGGAAGTCTTTAAACTAGAGCTATAAGCAAGAAGTAAAAACCTTAAACAGCATGAACTGAGTTCCCTTGGAAACTGTATGACAACATTGCCAACCATTCACCAAGTATTTCTTGAACATTTCATGTGTCCCACCCTTTGATAAACTCAGACAAAAAGAGGCCTGAATTTATAGTGAACTTCTAAGACAGTCCAATTGAAGATTTATTTTAAGCCAATATCCCAGTTGAGAGTAGCACTTTCCCCTACCATTGCGGCCACAAATCCTACCCAGTTCTCCCCATTCTGTTGGTCTGATTGTGAACAAATACTATTTCCCCTTAGTTCTTTGGAGACAAAATTTGGATTCTTTAAAATAAGACATTAGTGTAACAAATGGGTTTTTATTCATTAAAACTTTTGTGGCATTTAAGAAAGAGAAGCAGATAATGTCCATGTGCTTTCCAGGAGTAGAGCTAGAAAAAACTAATCATGGTGAAATCTATATATACAAGCCACCAGAGGGTGCTACATGCTTGAGGGGCTTCAGCTCTCTTCCTTTGCTCATACTTTTATCCGATGTTTGTGCAAGTTAAGGTTTACTAGCTTAGATTTCTTGTCTCCTAACCATTTAATGATTTAGAAATCTGCCCAGGGAAAACATTTTTACATTCAAAGGTTCTGATAAAGACATCATTTCCAAAATTTATGGAGAATTGACTCAAATTTATAAGAAATCAAGCCATTCTCCAATTGAAAAATGGTTCAAGAATATGAACAATTTTCAGATGAAGAAATTGAAGCTATTTCTAGTCATATGAAAAAGTGTTTCAAATCACTGTTAATCAGAGAAATACAAATTAAGACAACTCTTAGATACCACTACACACCTCTCACATTGGCTAAGATAACAGGAAAATATAATGACAAATGTTGTAAAGGATGTGGGAAAAATGGGACACTGATACATTGTTGGTGGAACTGTGAATGAATCTGACCATTCTGGAGAGCAATTTGGAACTATGTTCAAAAAGTTATCAAACTGTGCATACCCTTTGACCCAGCAGTGTTACTACTGGGCTTATATCCCAAAGAAAACATAAAAGAGGGAAAAGGACCCACATGTGCCAAAATGTTTGTGGCAGCCCTTTTTTGTAGTGGCCAGAAACTGGAAACTGAGTGGATGCCCATCAATTGGAGAATGACTGAATAAATTGTGATATATGTATGTTATGGAATATTATTGTTCTGTAAGAAATGACCAGCAGGATGATTTCAGAGAGGCCTGGAGAGACTTACATGAACTGATGCTGAGTGAAATGAGCAGAACCAGGAGATCACTGTACACGGCATATAATTTAATGATCTCAAGGTTATGATTTTCTATTGTTTTCCATTAAAATATTTTAAGTTATCCTGCCCAAAATATCACGTCTTTTCCTACATTTGAATTTTGTTTTACCATAAAAAATATGTTGTTCTTATGTGACTTCTTAAAAAATTTTTTTTCTAGTTTTAAATTGTCACTCTCAATCCAACTTCTCCCCAACTCACTGAGAAAACAAAACATATATCTATTATATGTTTTATTTTGCATTTCCATATTGAACCAGTTGTGCATTTCTAGTATAAATCTATCCTGGTTATAGTGTATGATCTTTGTGATCTTTTGCTATTTTGCCTTTGCTAGCATTTTATTTTAAAATTTTCTCATTAGTATTTATTAGAGAAATTGGTCTATAGTTTTCTTTTTCTGTTTTTGCTTTCCCTGATTTAGGAATCAATACCATATTTGTGTTAAAGATTTTTTTAATAACTATAACTTATTTTTGACAGTACATGTGCATGGGTAATTTTTTACAACATTATCCCTTGTACTCGATAAGACTCCTTTTAACCCATTTTTTCTCAAATAGTTTATATAGCATGGGAATTAATTGTTCTTTTACTGTTTTATAGAATTATTGTTTTTTTTCTTGTAGTTTTATTGTCTAATTTCCTTCAGTCATTTAACTTTTCCTTTAAGAATTTGGTTACTATAACATTTGGCATATACATGTTTACTGTTGATATAATTCATTGTCCATTGTACCTTTTAGCAAAATGTAGTTTCTCTAATTATCTCTTTTAATTAGATCTATTTTTTGCTATTGTTTGTCTAAGATCATGATTGCTATCCCTGCCTTTTTTTTTTTTTGCTTCCACTGAAACATAATAGATTCTCTTGTAGTCCTTTATTTTTGTATGTGTATTCTTTTTTATTTATCTCTTGTAAACAAGATATTGTTGAATTCTAGTTTCTATTCTATTATTTACTTCCATTTTATGGGTGAGTTCATCCCATTCACATTTATGATTGCTAGCTGTACATTTCCCTCTACACTATTCATTCTTTCTTTTTTTTTTCCTTTATCCCATCTTCAAAAGTCTGTTTTGCTTCTGATTACTGCCTCCCTCTATCTACCTTCTTACTTTCAAACCACCTCCTTTCTCTTATCCCATTCTCTTCCTACTTTTCTGTTAGGGAAGATGAATCTTTAAGGAGATATAGTCTTCATTTTTGTGCCTCTTATATTAAGCTACAACTTCTCTTTTCATAATTTTCTCACAGTGCTCTAATTTCATTTCCAAATTTTTCTTTCTCTTATTTTATTAAAAAAATGTTTTTGGCACAGTGGATAGACCATCAAGCCTAGAGTTCAAATCTGGCTTCAGATACTTTATACTTACTTTATACTTATGTGATCCTGGGCAAGACACTTTACCTCAACTGCCTCACAAAAAAAAAAAAAGAAAGAAAGAAAGAAAGAAACAAAAAATGGGGGAAATTTTTTTTTTTTTACTTTTTTTAATAGATCATTTTCCTTTGCTCTTTTAGGACTTCTTATTAAGTTTGGCTCCAATCTTTATTTTTATTTGAGGCCTTGCTTGTAAGATATTTTTAAGCCATTGTCATCTTTTGATCACTTTATCATTTTTAGATTTTTTATGGTCAGGTTTTGTTTTTGTTGTTTGTTTATTTTTCCTAGCTTATTTCTTGATTTTGGACTTTATGTTAGAATTGGGTTCTTTCTGTCTCTGTTTCAAGCTTCAGGCTTTTTGAGTATGCTCTTTTTACAACTAGTTCAGGGGGTTGGGGGAAGGAGGGATGCTACCTTACAAGTGGTTAGTCATTGCTCCCCCAGTCTAAACTCTGGTCTTTATCCATATAAGATCTCTGCTTCTTTGTGACCAAAAGTTATTCTCTTCCCTAGAACTGTGACCTAGAAGTGGGTAATGGCCAATGGAATTGCTAAATGATGCCCAGACTTGCTTCCAATAATAGAACAGGAGTCTTTTATAATCTCTTTGTAAATGTTCAATTCCCATATTGTCATAGGTGCTGAGCACTTCTGATACCTGCTTTTGCTGTTGTCCTCTCAAAATTCCACAGCTGAGACTGTTTCTACCATGTTGTGCTCTTGTTCAGGCCTCATACTAGTCCCTCAGATTTCTTTTCTATCCTTCTAAGCTATCCTAAGCTGGAAAAAAGATACTTACCCAAACTTTTTGTTGGTTCTGCTGCTTAGAATTTGCTCTGATGTTCTTTAAAAAAATGTTTGGAAGAAAATGTTGAGAGAACTTGACAAAAATGGTCTATTTTATTCCACCATCTTGGCTCCATCCCCACTCCTGCACTTCACATTATAAATTAAAGCACATTTATTGAATGAAATTGAGATAAAAAGAGGCTGAGGCGGTCATTCTTAAAATGATCTGAAATCTCAACTTTCCAGAAGCTACAGTCTCTCCTGTTCAGATCTGCTTTCTCAACTTGATTTTCATTATGGGAACAAGGTGCATATTGAGGAGGACTACCAAGCATGACCACCACTACCCCATAACTTCCCAATATCAAAATCCCCCAAAGAAAAAGTTAGCTATTTCTCCATATGGCAGGTAGTTATATCCTATCTTTACTTCTCTAGAAACAATATTTTTTTTCCTGTCGTTTATCAAGTGACACCTAGATTTAGATGGTTACCAGAGGTTCTCTAATATCTCCAACATCCCCCCTGACCTGTTTCAATCACCCCATACTGCATTTTTCCTGCATATGCTGTGTCCCAGACATGCTTTTTGTGTGTCCCTCTCTGGCTTTGAGGATATCCTCTTGTTTATTCTCATAAAGCAAGAAATAACTTTTTTCAATTACCAGATATAAAATGAAACTTTGAACAACTTTTTGATCTCTGTTTTCACAGCCACACACTTCCTGTCCCTTTTGCACTTTTAGAATGAGAATAATGCAGGGAAATTAAACCCTAGACCTGATTTTGTTATGTGGCCTGTTAATATGCTTTCTTCTGGAATATACACGGTACAAAAGTGGAGATGATAAAGCCCATGACTTCCAGATTTTATAATTTATCTATGAAGAAACAAAACATACAAGTGAGAAACATTTAGAATTAGACCATATTTTTGTTGTTCAGTTGTTTCAGTGGTATCTGATTCTTTGTGACCCTTTTTGTGTTTTTTGTTTTGTTTTGTTTTGTTTTTGCAAAGATGGATGATTAATCATTTCCTTCTCCAACTCATTTTACAGATGAGGAACTAAAGCAAACAGGGTTTAATGACTTATCTGGAGTCACAAAGTAAATGTCTGAGGCTTGAATTTGAATTAAAGAAGTGAGTCTTCCTAATTCCAAATCCAGTGCTCTACCCATTGTATCATCTAGCTACTCTAGGCCATATAGTTAGTGATGTGTTGATCGTACATTATAGATAAATATATTGTATGCCAATATGATTCTAAAAACATTGAATTTTTAAATCTTAAAGTAAGATGTCTCAAGAAATCCTGTAAAGTTTTCTAACTCTTGTCTTTAGAGAAATACATAGTTGGATCCTGAATTTTTCTGTTCAAAAGCTGATATTTGGAGATTACTGACCATATTTGCAATAAAACTTCTTGACAACTTGAGGGTTAAATGTTTTAAAATTAGCTCTCATCGTTTGCTGGATCCTGTTGCCTAGTGACTGCTGCATAGCCTGCCGCTGTCACTCACATCGTCTCTGGGGACTTTGTTACCCTCCTGCTTTTAAAAGACAGGTTATGATTGGATAAAGGTGACATCATATTGAATAATGGAATTCTGTCTTTGTGTAGGGAGTGCCAAATAAAGTAATTCAGGATTTTGTAGCAAGGCATTTGGGTTCTTTGTTTTGTTTCTTTAATGTTGATCAAAAGCAGACTGAGTAACCTTGACTTCTTTGAACAGTTTTAATATACAATTCTACAATTTCTACATATGCAATATCTATCCAATGACTCTTTATAGAATATGGCAAGGGTTAAGTGGGGTTGTACTTCCCAATTAAAACATATATACACACACATTCACATACACAGACCCCTTTTCAGGTTTTAAAGGATGTCTTCAGCTTCATTCTTTTGTCTCAAATCAGAATTAGTTACAGCAAAGCATTATGTCCCAAGTATTTTTGAAGCTTCAGATTACTATTTTTCACTTGAGAAACTAAATGAATACAAGCAGAACACAACTACACCGAGAACTTGTATTCATTCAATAAGCACTTATTGCTTATTGAAGTGCCTATAATATGCCAGACACATTGCTTATCATAATAAGCAGTGGGGATATAAAAAGAGGCAAAAATCAGTTCCTGTCTTCAAGGAGCTTACAACTTCCTTATAAAGCAAGTTCTTTGTGTAGTCCATTCAAGGAAGTTTAGTTACCAAAATATTTAAAAGAACACTAGTATAACATGATCCCATAGGATCAACACTCTGGATACTGGTGAAAGATTCCAGTGTTAATAAATACACATCATTTGGAAGTTTAAAAAAGTACCAGAAAAAGTAATTGGAAAACTCTTTCTGGTTAAAGAATAAATATGTTGGGTTGTTTGTTTGTTTGTTTGTTTTGTTTTCTAAATTATATTATGGGGCAGCTAGAGGGAGCAGTGAATAGAGCACCAGCTCTGGATTCTAGAGGATTTGAATTTATATCTGGCCTTAGACAACAAGTGACCCTAGGCAAGTCACTTAACTCCAATTGCCTCACATCCCAAAAAAATTATGTTGTACATGTAAAATGTATGGGATTACCTGCCATCGGGGGGAGGGAGTGGAGGGAGGGAGGGGATAATTTGGAAAAATGAATAAAAAAAAAAAAGAAAATAAAAGACATTGATAACCAAAATGTCTGTCAATGTATTAACACCAAAAGAGTCCAATGTTAAAATCTGATAAGCTTCAGGAAGGTTATTAATAAAACTATCTTCAGAAAAAAAATTATGTTGTGCTGTACATTTTGCTGTCTTCTAAATTATATGATAGACCAGTTTTTATGTGATGAGAGCTTATATTACCGTCTTTGAAGATTCCAAATATTAAGACAGTGATATCAATGAGATTGCAATGTCAAGTAGCAGATTCATTATGCCACAATTCTGTAATAAACATTTGTTAAATGTTCCCCCACCCCGACATTGGTAAACAGTCCAGTGTACGGTATAATTGGATAATTGCTTCCAATTAATGCTCCATTTCAAAAGCTGTGATGCCATATAAAGTATGTAACTTAGTAGTATTCACCTCATGGTGAATAAAAGCAGTGAAAATGAAAAGACTTTCCTAAAATCCCATTGACAAGCTGTTATGGAGGCAGTCCTTATTAATATATATGGCTCTGCTTTTACTTGAACATATAAGCTGAGAGACATATATAAGTCACTTCCTTTTAAAAGCTGCTTGAGAGCATTTGTGGTACTGATGTTTCCAATTTCAGTAACATTGTTTTTACTGTGAATTAAAAGGCTTCCATATATGTCTGAGTGTCATTCATTTCAAAGTTGAGAATAAAGCATTTCAATTATTGCAGATTCCAAGCTCCATTGCTGAGTTTGAGTGATTTTTATCTTGCCTAAGCAAAGGATAAATACAACATGTGTGTCTATTAAGAATAGATTGGCAGTGGCAAGTTTTGAGAGAAACAAGCCTATTGATCAGAGACAAACCCATAAATGGTAAAGAATGAAAGAATCTTCATCCCAGGTTTCTAACATCCTTTGTGTGTGTGTGTGTGTGTGTGTGTGTTGGGGCTTCTTCCTTAAAGAACAGGCATTAGTTAGATTGCTTCAAGGTACTCTAGAGACCAACGCAGAAATCTATGGCCACTGCCACCCCTACTTCAGGGACTTGCCATTATGGTAGAACTATCTTATTCCTTCAAACTGTATTTGGGTGAGGGGCTAAGACCCTGAATAACAGGTCACCACCTCCTAGTGCAAATGCATCTAAGATTTTAATATCCTCTGAAATACTACACTATTTTCTCTCATTGATGGACAGCCACATACTCTTCTCCCTAGCGGAACTTGCACCAGGTACAGTTTTTAATTACTATAATTCTAATACTATATATATATATATATACATACATAATAATTTAATTACTGTAATTACTTTAATTCTGATCAAAGAAAGGTTTACATTTCTATTTTGTTTTGGGTCAATTGAAGAAAAATACTCTTCATTTCCTCTCTCCCCATCTTTTTCAGGAGAAACGACTTTTATGTGGTTTTCTTTTAATTCAGGTTGTTATAGACAGGCAAATTGATAATGCATAAACTATTGCAAGTCTAAAGATAAGCATGTGTGGAAAATTTCTTAGGTAAAAATATTGCTCATTTGAGGACAGAAGAAAAGGAACGATATAAAGCTGAATTCTTAAGGACATTGCTTAAGAGGAGTTATTTCAAGGGCCAAGAAGTGTTTAGGAAGTACCAGGTATATTAAGTAGGCATGAAATAAATGTTCATTGTTTGGCTCGTTGGAAGTAGTTAAACACACCTTATTAATCTGCATGTCTATGTTTGGAATATGTAGTCGTTTAAGCATGAATTTATCTAAAGTTTGTCTTTGCCCTGTATAGGAAAGAATTGGTAGAATAAATTGACAATAGAAACAATATCATAAAAAGGAAGTGTTAGGCTATATTTCCCACATACTCATTACAACTCATTCCACATATTCACTATGTTTGCCTTAGTTTGTTTTATTTAGAATTAGTCAACAAGCATTTATGATTGCCTACTATGTTCCTCCTACCTCATCCCATCACTACCTTGTTCTATTGGAGGAGTTGACATAGATCAATGAAACTATGAACTATGTTGTTCAAAGTTCCCCAAGATGGATGGATTATAGTGGAGAATTCTAACAATTCTAAAGAAAGGAAATATCAAGGAATGTTTGAATTACTGAACAACTGTGTTCATTTTACTATTAGCAAGATAATGTTTAGATTCTGCAAGGTAGGCTTTAACAATATGTGAACTAAAAATTACCAGAACAGCAGGCTAGTTTTTGAAGGAGACAGAGGAGCTAGAGATCAAATTGCCAGCATTCACTAGATTATGGAGAAGGGAAGGGAGTTCCAGAAAAACACTTACTTCTGCTTCATTGCCTATACTAAAGCCTCTGAATGTGTGAATCATAATCAAATATGGCAAATCCTCAAAGAGATGGAACTACCATATAATCTAACTTATCTTCTAAGGAACCTGTATTCTGGCCAAGAAGCAACAGTTAGAACCAAACATGGGAACTACTGATTAACTTGAGTGTAAAAGGAATATAACAAAGCTGTATACTGTCATACTATTTATTTAACATATGCAGAGTACAACATATGAAATGCCAAGCTGGATGAATCAAAAGCTGGAATTAAGGTTGTTGGAAGAAATATCAACAATTTCAGATATGTAAATGTTAGTTCCACTCTGATGGAACTAAAAAATCTTTTACTGAAGGTGAAAGAGGAGATTATAAAAGCCAGCTTGAAGCTTAACATTAAAAAAAAAAAAAAATACCTAAAGACTTTGACATCTGGCCCTATCACTTCCTGGCAAAAAAGGGGAGAAGAAATGGAAGCAGTGTCAGATTTTATATTCACTGCAGATAATGATTGCAGCCATGAAATTAAAAGATGCTTGCTTCTTAGAAATAAAGCTATGGCAAAAATAGACAGTGTACTAAAAAGCAGAGACATTACTTTGCCAACAAAAGTCTTTATAATCAAAGCTATATTTTTTTTTCCAGTAGCAATATGGCAGTGAGAATTGAATATAAGGAAAGATGTGCATTTCAGAATCAACATTTTATAACTGTGGTCCTGGAGAATTTTGATTCTTTTAGTCAACAAGGAGATCAAATCAGTCAATACTTTAAAAATTAAATCAGGTTATTCAGTGAAAGGTGAATTATTGAAGCTGGTATTTTAGCCACATAATGAGAAGATAGGACTCTTTGGAAAAGCCCCTCATGTTGGGAAAGATTGAAGGCAAAAGGTGAAAGAGGATAGATAATATCATGGAAACAATGAACTTGAAGTTGGACAGACTTTAAGAAATAGTGAAAGAAAGAAGGGCCGAGAATATTACAGTTGATGGGAATCACAAAAAGTCATTCATGAATGAATAACTAAACAACAACAAATGAATCAGGCACTGTTTTGAGAGTTTGTTTCTGCATATTGGAATTCAGACATCATTATCTCCCCATATCTTAATTAGTAATGTTTTACTATATGATTGAAGAGAAGACTGGTAGATAATGAAAAAGTGAAACATTTGGATTTTTAAAATTCATACTTTTTTTTTTTACATATTTTTTAAACTTTATTTTTCTTGAGGGTTTTTATGGGGGGGGGGGGGAAGATGTAATGTTCTCTGATTCGGTTTTCTTGGGATCTTTGGGAGCAGCCTTCTTTTCAGTCTGAGTAATCACCACAAGAGTAGCCAAGTGTTAAAAGTTCAGATTCTTTATTATCTCCTTCCTGGGGCTGGGCTGCTTTCTGGAGAGCCTTTCAGACCAGCCTTGATCTCAGTGGAAAAATGCAGGAGGAGAGTCTGCCACCAAGGTGGTGTGAGATGACATGAGTGAATCTGAGAACAAATGGCTTGTGCCTCCAGTCTGCCTGTCTTCTGTAGCTCGCTCTCTGAGCCTCTCAGTCCCCCAAGAGCTTGACTGAAGATCAAATGAATCTTTCTCTTTGGTTCTGAGAGCTTAAACTCCTGCCTCCAGTTCTCTTGTCTTCTCTGCCTCTTTGAATTTAGTTGAGGCTCCCAGCTTATATGCGCTACAGTGAGTATAAACCAATCATTATATCACTAGGAAACCATTATTTATTGTAAGATTAAATCAATGATACTGAACTTAGAGAACTATTAATCACTATGCTAAACTAGATAACCATTGTCTCATCAATTCCACTGACTTAACACCTTGTAAGAATCCTTGTTTCAAGTTTAGAGTTCTAGCCCATAACAGAGAGAACTATGTTTTCTTTTGTCACATGAGTTTTAGGGAAATGTTTTGCATAACTTCACATGGGTCTTAACAGAGTGTGGAGGAGTGATGATGGGGGAGGAAGGGAGAAAATTTGGAACTCAAAATTTTAAAAACAAATGTTAAAATTGTTTTACATATAAGTGGGGAAAATAAAAATATTAAAGAAATTTAAAGTTGTTTGTTCTTCCACTTGAATTTAAGTATCTCCACTATTCTGAGAATTTACGTTCAAATTAGACAATGAAACTTTGTTGGAAACAGTCTAAAGAGAAAGTTGTCAAGTCTTGTTGATAACATGATATAGGGAGTAGATTTTGTGACCTTTTAAGACCAACACAAAAGATCAGTCTAAAGAAGGAAATAGCCTTCTCAGTTTATAATGAACAATTATCTTAGTTTCAAAGAGCTCTTCTTTGTGGACCTATCAAGCTGACAAATTTGACTATTTCCACTACAAGTATAAAAGGTACATGTTCTTTGTTAACCTGGTTCTTATAGCCTATAATTTAATCATATTAGGGAGCGTGTGTCAGCTATCACCATGCTTTCTACGGGCTATCCAAAATACCTGGAAAAAATATAAAGATAAAAGATGTATTATGCACGTAAAAAGATTATTAGGCACTACATTAATATACACTCAATTTATCTCTGTTTCATTGAATCTCTAGCTTCTTTCTAGGCTCATTTCATGTTCTACTTCCTATAAAAAACCTATCTTGATCCTTCAATTACTAATATCTTTTCCCACCCTCCAAAAATTATTTTCCTATGTATGTGTTGTATTTTCCTAAAAGAATATAAGTTTTTTGAGAGAATATCCCAAAGCAGAATATGTTTTGTCTATTCCTCTAGAATCTTGGCTGGTCATTGCATTGACAGAGTTCTTCAGTTTTTCATAGTTGTATGTCTATACAATGTGATTGTAGTTGTTTAAATTGTTCTGGTTCTGCTCTATTTAATCTGCCTCAATCTATGCAAATATAATCTGGGTCTAAGCCTGAATGTTTTCATAAGATTTTCCTTTTTGAAGGAGAATATGAATTATCCATGTTCATTGTATGCAGATCAATCTATGTCCACTGTCAGTATAAGGAATGAATAAAGATAAAAGATAATGCCAATTATGCAAAACTATAAAGCTTTTACATGAACAAAATTAATGCGAATAGGCTGAGAGGAAGAAGTTGGCTGGGGAAAAAATTTGTATCAAATATCTTTGATACAGGAGTTTCATATCTAAGATAAGAAAACCAAAAAATAGCAAAGCAATATTCATTGCCTAGTAGAGAAGTGATAAGGGAATGTGAAGGAAACAGTACTAAAATGAATTACAGATTTTTGGAAATCAATTGAAAGAATGCCCCAATTCACTCATAATAAGATAAATACTAATGAAAAAAATCCTGGGATTTCTCTTCATACTCCACAAATTGACAAAGATGACAAAAGCTAGGGATAGCCAATTTTGGAAAAAGATTGTGGAGATAAGCATACTCATGCCATTTGTTGGTGGAACTGTGACTAAGTACAACCATTCTGAGAAGCAATTTGAAATTATGTCAGAAAGTGATGAAAATACCCATAGCAGCATCTTTGTGGTAACAAAGAACCAAAAGCAAAGTAGATATCCACTGATAAAGGAATGATTAAACAAATTGTGACAGTTTAGTAACATAAAAAAATATGCTTATTTGAAATGATGAATACAAGAGACTTATGGAAAGATTTATCCAAACTGTTACAAAGTGCAGTAAGCTAAATCAGGAATATAATATATATAATGACTACAGAAATGAAAATGGAAACAAGAAAAATAACAAAACAATACAAATTGAATATTATATAACTGTAATAATGAAAGCCAGGCTTTAAAAAGAAATATGAGAAGACACTTTTCCTCCCATTCTTTGCAGAGGTGGGAAGCCATAAATGTGACCTGCTTATAATGTCAAACTTTTTCAGTATGTTGGTAAATATTGTTTAACTTTTTCTTATTCTTTTTTTTAAGTCTTTATTATAAGAGATGGTTCTCAGAGAGGAAGAAGGGATAGAATGATGCTGCTGATGCTGATAACTAGAGTTTACAAAGCTCTCTCTACATAAAAACAAGATACCACTATTTTTAAAAAACTAACTAGAAAATTCATAGTCCAAAATCCTGGTTTAGTGGGGCTTTTCTAGTCATTTATGTCAGTCTGACTTTTCTTAACTTTCATACTTATCCCAGTAAGACCAACTCTTGCAATTTTCTTGAAATAGGAAACCAATGTGCTGAAATTCATGGCACTTGGATGCTCCATTGAGTTGTTCTTGCCTAGCTATATAGGTTTCAGCTGATGAGCATTCCTGGAAATCTATATGCTGCTCAGGTTTTTTCTTTCCCTTGTTGGTTCTGTGTTCCCACTACTGAGCATCTCCTTATGCTTTCTTTTGAATATATTAAATGTCTTATAATAAAAATCTATTGCTTTAAGGATTTGCCAGCTCTATTTTTCTGTGAAATTTTTCTTATAACCCCAAATGGCTGGAAGAGATGAAAATAAGTCTCTGAAAATAAGGACCGTCTGTCTAGTTGGAGAGATAGAATTAACACACATAGGATTATAGAGCTACAAGAGACCTTATGGATTACCTATTCTAACACTCTTATTTCATACATGAAAAAATTGAGTACCTAAGGTTGTCAAATGACTTAATGGAGCCTACACAGGTGGCAGACAGAATTTGAACTCAGTCTTAGACAAATCCAGTATCAGTCTCCAATACCTCTCTTTCATTAGGAATTTTTATAATCCCATTTCCTCAGTAAAGATTTCTCCATTCATGCTTGAATTTTTCATAGCCCTATTTGCTCATGTTACTTCTTTATTATGTTCTATTTTATGTTTTAGTTAATATATTTATTATTTAGTTATTTATATTATTTAATTAAAATGGTTTAGTCTGCACCTTATCTCTCTGCTCCCAACACAGTACATAAGGAGATTTTATTAAATATTTGTTGCTGAATACTGTTGAATGAAGTACCCACATATAAAAATGGAATCATTTGACAGTGGTGGGGAAATGGTTCTTGCCTTCTAGGTGCTTACAATCTACAGTATATATCAGTCTCTTTTGATGTGGACTCTGCTAAGTATCATTAGTTCCTACTTCATTAACTCAATTTTTTTTATTACAGCTTTTTATTTACCAGATATATGCATGGGTAACTTTACAGCATTGACAATTGCCAAACCTGTGGTTCCAATTTTTCCTCTCCTTCCTCCCATTCTCTCCCCCAGATGGCAGGTTGACCAATACATGTTAAATATCATTAATTCAATTTTTAAGAACCCTAAAGGCATGGATGAAATTTACTCTTCCTATTTTCTTAAAAACAGAGTCTGATATTGATATAGTAAACAAGATCTGTAGGGGGAAAGTGTGAGGTATTTAAGAGAACATGGTTGCTGAGCACTTCTCTGGCTTTTCTAATTGTCAGTAATTTGTTACTTGATGCATAGAGTTTTGAAGGGCCTTTATGAGGCCATACTTGTCCTAGTAGTCATTAATATATGTATTTGAAAGTTAAAAACTCACATTCAGATAATACCATGCACAGCAACAATTAACAAGCAGCACTTCTTTTTTAAAATATTTATTTTGTTTTTCTCCCAATTACATGTGAAAACAATTTTTAACATTCAATTTAAAGAATAAAATTAGAGTTCCAAATTCTCTCCCTCCTTACTCTCTCCCTAAGACAGTAAACAATTTGATTTAGATTATCATACAAAACATTTCCACATTAGTCATATTATGAAAGAAGACATAGAATAACAGCAACAACAACAAAAAAGAAAGTGAGAAGTGATATATTTCAATTTGCATTCAGATTCCATCAGTTCTTTCTCTGGATAACATTTTTCATTATAAGTCCTTTAGAATTGTCCATTCACAACTGATCATTGTATAGTATTATTGTTATTGTATACAATGTTCTTCTAGTTCTTCTCTATTTTGTATCAGTTTGTGTAATTCTTTTCATAGTATTATTGTTATTGTATACAATGTTCTCCTAGTTCTTCTCTATTTTGTATCAGTTTGTGTAATTCTTTTCATGTTTTTCTGAAGTCATTCTGCTTGTCATTTCTTATAGAACAATAGTATTCCATTATAAACATACAGTACAATCCATTAAAAATATATACAACTTGTTCAATCATTCCCTAATTGATGGATATCCCCTCCTTTTCCAACTCTTAGTCACCATAAAAAGAACTGCCATAATATTTTTGTACAAATGAGTCCTTTTTTCTTTAACAAGCAGCAGTTTTCCAAGACCATTCAACAGTTAATTTCTTCCTTTACTTCTGACTTTTTTTTAATAGTTTTTTGAAGAAATGGGGTTATACAATTATATTAAAACCCAGGAGCACAAGACTGAATGAAAAAATATCAACAAATTAGTCCAAAAGAAAATATTAACATTATTCTAACATAGCAGATGTATTGAGGTCAAAGAAAGTTGACATGTTAAACCATTATCTACCATTAAGACCGTTATCTACCAAAAGCACAAATTGACCTGTTTCTTTTTGTTATTCTTTCCTACTCTACAAATGATACACTGACTTCTTTGAACTAGCTCTTTGCAATTCTTAGAGACTTTCTATAATACTTTGTAATTTTCTGCTCATCTTCATTCTCAACATTTAAGCTGTCCTCCCCTCGTTATTTAACTTCACCAGTCTTTGAATAGTAGTAATAGTAATAGCAGCAAGTGGTAATAGTGATAGTAGTTGGAAGCTACTAGTTGGATAGTAGTGATAGCAGTTGGAAGAAGGAGGAGAAAGAGAAAAAGTAAAAGAATAAGACTTTCCTTCCTCAAACTGTAAAATGCACTAGTTCAGGGATTCTTAGCTGAGGTTTATGAACTTGTTTTTTTAAAAAAAATCTTTTGATAATTGTAATTCAATATAATTGCTTTCATTTATAATCCTATATATTTATTTTATACATTTAAAAATTTTATTCTGAGGTGAAATCCAGAGGCTTCCCCAGCTAGTCATTTAGGGGATCTATGACTTTAAAAAAGTGGAAAATTCTTTTTTTCTTTTTTTTTTTTTTCAGAACATTCCACTTTATTTATTTATTTATTTATTTTTAAATAATTTTTTTATTATATATTTTTTATAATATTATCCCTTGTATTCATTTTTCCAAATTATCCCCCCCTCCCTCTACTCCCTACCCCCGATGACAGGCAATCCCATACATTTTACTTGTGTTACAATATAACCTTTTCTTGTTGCACAATAAGCATTAGATTCCGAAGGTACATGTAACCTGGGCAGACAGATATTAGTGCTAACAATTTACATTCATTTCCCAGTGTTTCTTCTCTGGGTGTAGCTACCTCTGTCCATCATTGATCAACTGGAAGTGAGTTGGCTCTTCTTTATGTTGAAGATTTAAAAAGTGGGAAATTCTTGAAAAATCTCTTTCAACTCTGAAATTCTTGATTCTGTAAGGTGTAAGATGAGTGAATGATGGGTTCAAGCTATCTTATGAAGAGCTTAGCTCTAGCAATGAGATAGCAAACTTGGAATTTTTCCTTTTTGGCAATTATTTCCAAATACATAGGGCATAAAACTTGTAATGAAGCATCTCTATACAGATGCTTAATTTCTTAGCCACACAGATGTGATCAACATAAACCCTATTTCACATAAGTTACTAAAGCTAGAACTCAACCCTTATATCCTTATTATTTGACATTATTATCAGGCATTTCCTCATCTTCACGTTTAAAGGGCCACTGGTCTGATGCCCCAATTATTTCCCAATTCATTCTTCTTAGGACAAGATAGGATTAATCAAAAACCATATAACAATAGAGTTAAACATGCTTAATGCATGTTTGCAATTTTCCTAAGTTGTCCTGGGGGTAAAGTAAGATTGAATCAGGGTATTTGAGAGATCACTAGATAGATTCATAAAGCCAAATCAACTTCTTCAAATAATTGACTTGTTTTAGGTCAAACAAGATAGCAGAGCTAGAATTCAACCTAGAAAAAAACTCAAATTCTGATTCCAAAGTCAGTGATCTTTTCACTACATGATGCTGAAAACAGACTGTGCTTTACTCATGATTCTACTTGGACTGTCTCCATCAATTGTTTTGTAATAAATAAAACAATTGAGAATTGATCCTGGTGGCTTTCTATGCAGACAATAGTTGAAGTAGGGGTTTTGGTGGAGCTGGCTGGTTTGTGTGAGAGAAAATAAAATGAAAGCCACTTCATTTTTTTTTTGGCCAGGATTACAGAGTAAAAACCACACTAATGATGATCCAGTATTCAATAAACATCTATGAATGATCAACTACACAATAATTACAACTCATATGTGCATAGGACTTTAAGTCAATCAACAGCATTAATTAAGTAATTACAATGTATTAGGCATGGTGTTAAATCCTGGGGCTAAAAAAAAAAAAAAAATTGTACTCAAGAACCTTTCATTCTAAAGGTAACATGTAACTAAATAGGTAGGTACAAGATATATGCAGAAAAGATGAAAGACAATTTGAGAGGGGAAGACACTAGCAGTAGGATGAGGAGGGGATGGGGCTGGAAAAGCTTCCTGAAGAAATGGATAAATGCAAAAAAGATAGTGGGAGAAACGTGATGAGAAACAGATGGATTCCAGCTGAAGGAGAAAGTGAAGGCTTCATGGAGGAAGTGATATTCAGGTTAGGCCTTGAAGAAAAAGAAATTTTAATAACTAGGCTATGAAGTTTATTCTAAGTATGGTGGAGGGGAATTAGCATAGCATGAAAAAAAGCATGATCCAAGTGCTATCTCTTTTGCATGTCAGCTCTTCCTCTGAGTCTTCTCCCTTTGTGGATCTCTCCCTGGAAAGTTCAGAACTAGAGTTCTTTCAAATCTGGAAGCCAAATAAAGATCTCTCTATCTCAAGCTTCTGTCAACTCTACTCTTTACTCAGGCATAGAGTACTGAGCAATCAGTTCTAACAAGGAAGAGAGTCTTTTGCAAATGTCCTTGAGCCCCTGCTTATATTTGGTAAGTAATGGGGAGCCACTCAATTTTAAATATATTTTATTAATATCTTTTGTTTTCACAATAATCTATATTTACTAATATATCATTTTTCTCCTAGAGATACATCCTTGATAGCAAAAAAAAAAAAAAAAAAAAAAAAAAAAAAAAAAGTCAGTAAAACTAATCAACACATTGAAAAAGAGTGGTACTATTTTATAGTGTTCTATACTATAAGCCCTCTGCTACTTTAAAGATGGAAGGAAGGTATCTTCTTATATTTCATATGTCAATAAAATATGCAATATAATAGTCTCCAAAGAAGTGAAAATTAGAGTCATACAGAGGACAATGGAGAGGAATATAGTAACTATGAATGCTAATAACAACCAATGAGGAACTTTAAAAAAAAGAACAGGAAATAAAAGAGATCATCAGAAAAATGTTTGATAGGAGAAGATGGGATGGTTAAGAAAGGTAAGGTTATCACTCAGTGTTCTACTAGTTTCTCAAGATGTCAGAGAATGAAAAGAGGTATTATGAGACATTGATAGGACCCTTTATGATGAATTTGTGGGGGAAAAAAAGATGAACAACTAGGGATAGATAGCATTCTGTATATAAAAGACCAAATAAATAAATCAAAATTCCATTTAAGTATTAATTTTGAGGGGCAAAAGAAGATTTTCAATAAAAATTAATGAATTTAGTTTTAGACATGGTAGATTTGAGATGCTTCTTCATTTGTGGCCATATAATATTACTAGAAGATTTTTTTTAAGGGAATAATTTTGTTTCAGGAAGGGTAGGTTAGGATCACATAAAATGCAATAACGTTTTTAAAAATACAATCCAACTTGTTTTTTTCTTTCTAATCAACTTTGAGCCTAGCTCATTGTCCATCTACAATATTTAAATATTAAATTTCTCTCTCTCCACATATATGTATATTTATCTATATGTGTATGTGTATATGTATGTGAGTATGTATGTATGTGTGATATTCTAATTAGCTAACTACAGTATTAGTCACCAAAAAATAATAGAGAGATATTCAGTGAAGGTAAATGAGTTATAGTGTGACGGGTATGCATAAAAGCCTTTTAAAAAATATTATACAGGCAATGCATGATTGTTAAGGAAACAGGTCGATCATGTAGTTAAGAACAAGTCAAAAACTATCAACAATCCAAGTGTGGCAAAGGTAGACTTACCCAGTAAGCAAATTCAGGATTGAAAATCTGGGGAAAGATCAGGGCTAAAGATATAAATATGGGAGTCAGAGTTATAAAGATCATTACTAAATCCATGGGAGGGGAAATAATAGGGAAAACATACATTTAAGAAGAGGGAGAAAGATGAGGAGGCAGCAAAGGAGACAGAAGGAAGAGAGGAAAGGAACTGAAAAATATACTATACTGGAAGCCAAGAAGGGGAAGCACAATTCAGGTTTCAAGCTTCAGTCAAGAACACCTGACTTTAAATCCAAGATCAGACATTCAGCTGTATAACCTTGGCCAAGTACTTTATGTCTGCATCAGTTTCTTCATCTGTAAAATAGAGGGAATAATAGTGCCCAAATTCCCAATGTTATTGTGGGAATAAAATAACTTGATACTTGTAAAGCACTTTGTAAACTTTAACATGTTATGCAAATGCTTGTTGAAGTTATTTTTATTATATAAGACTCTCCTAAGTAGTGAACGAAATTATGACTCAGTGCTATGCTCTGATAGTTTGTTTTCTTGTGTACCTATATGAGAAGAAAAATTAATGTGCAAGCTTTGGAGAGGATTTTCTTCATTTCTGGTTTTTAAAGGATACATATAATTCTGGCTCTCTTGAGGAAAAGTTCCAGGAATATAGATGGAAAGAGACTTTGGAAGGCAGGCATAAAAGAGAAATGCAAGTCCTTAATGCATTGCAGATTTCCAACTTGCCTTCTTAAAGACTTTGGTCATTTTTTTCTTGAGTAAGATTCAGCCTCTGTCTTTATTGCACAAGATATCAGTTTGCCATAATCTAAAGAACTCTTTCACTTTTGTAGATTTTTTTTTTTTTTTTTTGTTATCTGGTTGGATAAATAGGTTTACTTGCTATTCATTTATTTGTGATAGTCTTTTGTGTAACTAGCATCTGGAAGGAGCCAAACAAATAATTGTAAATTTATGATACACTTCCCTTTTAAGGGATAGCAACCATGGAAGATAGTAGTTCATTTTGCAGTATCACATTTCTAAACCATTGATATTGGGAGAGTTCACTGATATATATATATATATATATAATTCTAGTCAGTAATCCCTCTGAGAGAACAGATCAGCCAGTATTGGATTCCTACTCCTGTTCCCCTCCAGGGTAAAGTCAAAGTTTCCCTTGTAGAGAGGTAGGTCATATTCTGGAGATAGTATCTATATGCCTTCCCATGAGCCACATTTAGACAATACATGTGGAATACAGTACTATGAAACGAATATAAAAGTATCTAAGAGGGGTTGATCAATAGCAAAACCATAAGAATATTTCAAGAATATTGACAACCTTTCTCTAGAATCTACTTGTCCTAGGAAGGACAGAAAGAACACTGGATTAGAAGTCTGAGTGATAGTTATATATATATGGTTAAGATTTTGACTGTTGCTAAGTTGTCATGGAAGCTTGGACAGTCTCTCTTTTCTTGAGTTTTCTCACCAATAAGGGAGAATATTCTTAATCACAGGGGGCCATTTTGAGGATCAGATATCTATGAAAGCTATTTGAAGAGCATAAGGATAAGTACCCTCCAAAATATTGAGTGCTACAATGTATGAAGGAGAAAGTATGATTGCACAATCAGTTTTATTCAGACTCTGAGAAGTCTTGTATAATTTTTTATCTTGACCTTCTCTCCAAGGTTTTTTTCATGAAAGCAGAAAAATAAATTTTGGAATCATCAGATGCCCTATCAGGCCAGTCCAGCCACCCCTCAACATCTTTTAGGGATGCATCAGGGAGCATCAGGAGAAGAGCTGCTAGGATATGGCTGTTGCTATGATTTTAAGAAAAAAGAAAATAAAAGAAAACATAAATTGAGGATTATACTATTTCTGAGGATGTGGTTTATGTATTGTTCTCCCCAATGACTCTCAATGGCTTTTTTTTCCAAAATATTTTGCTTTGGACTTAATCCATTTCTTAGAAATCCTTTTGATGTAAAAAATGTTCAGGACTGGAAGTGCTGTCATTGCATTTCATCAACACCCAAACACTAGAATGTAATGAGGAGCTGGGGGATCAGCAGAGTTTTCAGAAATAATCTTGTTCATTTGACTGAGCTGGTTTCTAGCTATCTCTCCCGGAGCTTCTCAGCCAGGAGGAATTTTGGTCCTCAAACAGAATGTGTTCACAGTGGATGGTCTTATTTTTCTTTGAATTTCTCTGTGCACAGTTTAGTCTTTTCTCTGTTACCAACTAATTGTGTAATCTGGGACAAATTGCTTTATCTATCATTGCTTGAGTTTCTTCATCTGTAAAAGGAAAATAATAATATCTTCCACAAAGTTACCTCACAGAGTTGCTATGAGGATTAAAGGAGCTCACTGATGTAAAAATCACTTTGGAGAGTATAGAGTACAATAAAAACACCATGAATTCTTAAATGAAAAGCATTCTTTTCCCCTTAAAATTAACCAAGCATTTTTTTCTCTTTACTTTAAAATCTTTAAGATGGTTTAGTGGTGCAGTGGATAGCCTTGTGACCTGAGTTCAAGTCTGAATTTAGGCATTTGACAGTTACTAGCAGTGTGACCCTTGGCAAGTCATTTAACCCCAATTTCCTTGCCCCTCCACAAAAAATCTTTATTACAAGATTAGGCCCACTAGAGGCAGGAAGAGATGTGTTTAGAAATGAATGTCATTTAAAGCCCAATTAAAATTTTTTTTCAATGAATTGATTAGTTGTGCAAACTTTTTTCCCTTCTCCAAAAAATAGTATTCATCATATGGGATGAGTCTCTGGGAGAGGAAGGAGAAAAGATACATGGGATACTGTAGTGATATAAGAAACAACTACAACAAAAAAAAATCAATAAAAATTTATTTTTAAAAATTGACTGAAGCTTACTAACTTACTAACTTAGCCTACTAACCTATTCAAGGATGACCCCCAAACCAATTAATCTCTCTGAGCCTTGATTTTCTTGTCTATAAATTGAGGGGATTGTAATCCCCTCCAGACTCTGGCCACTCTTTTATTTGGTTAGTGGCTATTCCTTAAAAATCCTTCTTAACCCTAAATATCTAGAGCTTGAAGTGATCTTAGAGGACCTAGTTCAAGCCTTATTTTTTTTTTTAGTTAACTCAAGGCAGTTAAGTTATTTACCCAAGCTTATAGAGGCATTTAAGTTAGCAATTTTATATAGAGATGATACCTTCTTCTCTGGATATTAGACCGCTAACATTATAGGGCATGAAGTAGAGGCTCAATATATACAATGAAGAGAATGAATGTTGAGAGATGTTAAACAGACTCAGACTAGGTTAAATGAAATAAAAATGAATTGGGGCTACTTTACAAATGTCAGGGGACATCTCTCAGCTATAAAAGATACAAATATCCAGCACATTTGGAATCCAAGCTTTCAAAAGTTGAATTATTTAGTCTCTATTTTTTCTGGTCCTTGTGAATTCATAGACAAATTTTAGAGCTAAAAAGGATCTTAGAAATTATCTTGCCTAATTGTCTCATTTTAGAGATGAGGAGACTTAGCTCGATGTCACACAAATTTAGGTAAAGGTAGTGCCCTGTTAACTTTTACTCTGATGCTTTCTATAATAAAGACCAATAGTGGAGGGGGGGAAAGGCTAACACTTAAATGAATGAATGAAAAAAACTTACTCTGTGTCCAGTACTGTGCTAATCATTAGGGATATTAAAAAAAAAAAAAAAAGAAAAAAAAATATATTCCTTTCTCAAGGAGCATACATTCCAAATAGGAGACAATTCTCCCCTTCTTCCCCATAATAGTGGCCAGTATCCAGGAATAATAACAAAGCTGATATGATCATAGTTAATAAGTGCAGAACTGAAAGGAAAAAAGGATGGGAAAGAAAGAAGTTAACACATTATAACAAGATAATTATTTTTGTTGTTGTCATTGTTTGGGGGTTGGTTTTTTTTTTTTTTTTTTTTTTTTTTTTGCTTGACTGATTCTTGATGTCTCATTGAGTCATTTATTTCCATTTGTTCAGTTCTGAACTTTAGTGAATTATTTTCTTCATTTATTTTTTTTTACTTTGTTTTGTATTTGACCAGTTGAATTTTTAAATGAGTTGTTTTGGTATATGGATATTTTTTCCATTTCACAAATTCTGTTTTTTAAGGAGTTATTTTCCTTTTCCATTTCACAAATTTTGTTTTTTAGGGATTTGTTTTCTTTTTCCATTTTGTCTATTCTATTTTTTAAGGGGTTATATGCTTCCATTTCACTAAGTCCATTTTGTAGTGAATTTTCTTTAGATAATTTCTGTGTTTTCTTTTCTAACCTCTCTTGTAAAGTTCTCATTTCCTTTCCCCATTTTTCTTCCAGCTCTCTTTTAATATCCTTTTTAATTTCTTCTAGGAGAGCCTTGTGTTATGGGGACCAATTTATATCACTCTTTGGGGCTTCATCTGGAGATGATCTGCTTTTAGTCTCCTCAGGGTTTGAAATGTTTTTCTCTTTCACCATAAAAACTATCTATAGTTAGAATTCTTTTTGGTTTTTTATTAATTTTTTTTAAAAAAGTTGAGATCTGCTTTTAGGTCAAGGGAGGCTTGTCCAAGCTTCCTCTGCAAGCAGCAGAGGTGCGCTGACTTACTTCAGGTACTGGTTAGGCATAGCCAGGTCCCATGATATTCTGGTGTTTTGGAGTTCACTCTTTACCTTTTGTGTTTGTGTTGGATGTTTTATAACTTCTCTGCTGATTTACTGGCTTGCAGCCAGGGCAGAGTAGCCAATACTGCGGTACATTCCTCCCTGAAGATTCTCAGCCCCAAAGAGCCCCCACTGCCTGGGAGTGCTGGGCCTGCTTGTGCTTAGCCTGCCTTTCTCTATGCCTGATTGAAACAGATCTTTTCTGATGAGCTTAGAAATTATCTTCTATTGATAATCTGTTGCACTCCCAATATTTGTGGGTTCTGCTGGTCCAGAGCTAGTTCAGAGGCTGGATTTGGTAATTAGTGTGAGGGTCATGGGAAGAAGTCAGAAAGAAATGTATGTCATCTCTGCCATCTTGGCTCCACCTTCCCTTTTCTTTTCTTTTTCTTTCTTTCTTTCTTTTTTTTTTTTTTTTTTGCAAGGTAATTGTTGATGTTTTTCAAAAGATGAACAGAAAGCCTAGATGAGTCTTTCTTAATTTTGTGGCCATAAGGAAAAGTGGGGGCCCAGGACAGAAGCTTCTCCAGGTTTTCCTGAAAGTTGGGGAGATTGTGGAGAATAGGGCTGGAAGTGAACACTTGATTCAGACCTTTAAAATTATTACTTTCATGACTTTCTCTGCTCACTTCCAGCACCTTCAATATCTTTCATTCTTCTCTTTGAATCCAACAATCTTTCCACAAACAGCCCAAGTCCTATTTCTTCCATTCAGATTTTTCTGGCTTTTATAATATACATTGATACTTTCCTCTCTTCCTCTTCTGAATAGCTGTAATATTTATTAACAGTTGTTACTCATAGATCATAGAATGTTATAATTATCAGTGTGCTGGTAAAATGTTTAACAAGTAAATATCTAAAAATAAAATTATGAAGAACACACTTTTAAATTTAATCTGCATTATCAACATTTTTCTCCATCACTTTATTAAACCTAGAAAATCAACAAAACAATAAATTTGTAGCATTTACTGGTTTCTGAGGTGTAAATCCTCTCATTGAACTTCTAATAATCAGCTTCTTTGAATTTATTTGAGCTGGATCCAACACCCCCCCTGGATATACTTGAAGGAAACTTAGATACTGGCCAGCTACTTCTCTGAGCTGGAGAGATGGGGATGGAGCAAATAGAAACTGCTAGAATAAGTGATGAATCCACAGAGTATGATTTCTGATGTGAAATGAAATTCCACTAATCCTATGAATATACTGTAAAATAGCTCATTCAAAAGGTGACTGGCATCTGTTTAACCTAGACTGGCACACTTGAAAAAGCCTCCCGCTCACTTCATGTTTTCTTAAAATAAAACAAAATTTCCTTACCACTGGTAGCTATAGTCTCTTAGACTTAGCCTGTAGCTCTGAACATCTGTTTTCCTGTGACTATTGTTTTGTATTGCTTTTACAGAGACCCCTGAGTAATTGGTAAATCTAGTTAGTAATGTATCCTTGTCTATGTTTCTTATGTCACTGGTGATTTGTATATTATCAATAAATCCTATAATTAGATTTTTCTCTTTTTTTAAATCAACTGTTTATCAAGTTCTTGTCATGAATAAGGTACCATACTAGGCACTTTAGGGTTCCAAAGATGAAAAATGTTATTACCTGCAGTCAAGAAATTATGACATATGCAAAAATAAATATAATGTAAGGTAGAATGTAATCAAGATAAAAGTGAGATTCAAAATGCTCTAAAATAATTTAAGGGTGAGAATTTTTAATAGCAGATATAACTGACATTCATACAGGTTTTTAAGGTTTGCAAAGTGGCTTACATACATTTCATTCACATAAAAATCTTATGAGGTAGTTTTGTCATTTAACAAATAAGGAAACTGAGGCTCAGTGATCTTATAGCCACAAACTTGTAGAGGGAATATTTAAAACCAGCTCTTTCTTATTCCAAGTCCAGTGTTCTCTCCACCAAACCATATTACTGCCTTATCAAGGACAGGCTTTATGGAAGAAAAAGGTACCCTAAATATGACTGAGACAAAATAAGAATAATTTCAACAGGCAGAAATGAGGGAACTGCTTTTAAAGCATAAGGTAAAGTCTACTCAAAGTCTATGCAGTGCAGAACAAGAACAAGATTCTCGAAGCAGCTCCTCATCCAGTTTGACTAGAATGTAGACTATGAGTGCATGAAGGGAAATAATGTGAAAAGTATGTCATACATTGTCAGATATAAAGGTGCTTAAGTGCAAGGAAAAGGAATTTTCATTTTATCATAGAGATAATAGCTACCCACTGGTATTTTTTAAGCAGTAAAACAGCATGATCAGACCTGTACATTAAGATGATTATTTGGCAGCCTTGCAAACTATGGTTGTGAGAGCAAAATAAATAGCTATGATAGATAGAAACATTTATTTTTTAAAAATCTGCTCCCCTTTCCCTCAATCAAAAAAAGATATAATTTCATTTCTTTGTCTCCAATGTGTAAACAGTCTGTTGAACAAGTGAGGAAAGCACCAGGGGAATAGATATCTATGCTTTCTTTACTGAGATAAGCGGCATAGACATATGGCAGCTGACAAATAAATGGAATAGATGACAGACCCTCTTCTTTACTAGAATTTGCCTTGCACATTGAGAAGATTATCAGGTGCTTGGATATCTCCAGAGATACACTCAGAAGTCAGCAGCTAGAACTACACTAGCTAGTAAGTGATATAAGTGCCTAGAGTCTCTCTGGGTCTTATTTCACCAACTGCCTTGCTTTACTCCGAAGTATTGTGCCCTTGGGTCTCCTGTTTGGATTCTGGGAAATGATTTTTGGGTCATCTGCCTTGTGTCCCTCTCATCCTCCCACCATGCCTTTCCTTCTAGCCAACTAACTCTTTTAGTTTGTTCAGTCTTTCCTCTGGAAATCCTAGTCATGTCCTGGAGGTCAAACCCTCCTTACAAAACCTACTTGTGGGCCATCCCATGGCTACTACCTTCCCTTGGGGTCAGTCCACTTAGCACTCTGCCCTGTGGAATTTTTTTTTTCTTCCCCTTTGCCACATCTACCCTAACTCCACTATGCTTCCCAGCTCCACTTCATCTCCTTATAGCTAACATCATTAGGGTACTAAGTCCCTTTAAGGATTTAACCTGACATCTAAGGGCATTCTCCAACCTGATGTGGTACTACTCCCTTTCTAGTGGAAAATTGTGCACTGAGGAACTTGTTTTTCATATGTTCTCTCATCTCTATTTCATATTTACCATTACTTCATTTTGTCTGTAACCTATTCCCCTAAATAAATCTACTTTTTGTCATAGAGAATAGCCATTGTGAAATATTCTCATGACTGAGCCCCAACTTTTGGTGCCTGCCATCATTTGGTGACAGACCCCACACCATAGCTCATATCAGTGAGGACAGGTCTGGAATGGGACATGGGCCAAGTTTCTGATGTTTTTGGCAATTTCCTCTACTACCTGTCTATTAATATCAAATTTCACACAGCAAAAATTTAATTTCCCATAAATTCTACCTTCTTCAGTCAAAAAGTAGTCAATACTAATCTATGCTGGAGTACTGCTTCTCTAGTCTAAATGGTCCTGTCTGATAACAAATCCAGTGCCTTTGTTGGCTGGTTAACAATTATTTCAGCCATGGTTTGAAGTCTAATGAGCCTATTCAGCATACAAATTGTGATTCTGTACCCAACTCCCATCTGGAACCATTTGTGTCCCCAGTAATAAGAGTAGGTAACTTCACAAATAAAGATGCCCCAACAACAACAGAGATGCTAAAAGAAACATATATGCAGCTAGAAACAGAAGAGTAGGCCAAATATTCAATTACTTATTTAGGATATAATGACCACATATTATCAGATAGGAAACTGCAAGATATTACTTGAATTGTGCTCAAAGCTTCTATTGAACACTTCATTATAGAAATTTACCATAAGAGGAAAAAATAGGGACATGATTATAATCAATAACTAGTCTTTCAGGCCTCAGCCTGAGAGTACATCCATGACAGGATAAAGCATCCTTAGCTAATTGTATGCAATAACAATTCTATATTATATCTAGACTTGGGAATAATCAAGTGGGTTCTTATTCAAAGGAAAACCACTGGGAAACTGAATCAGAAGGATCCTACCTTAATTGGAGGCCAAGGTTGTCCTCCCAACTCTTGCTCAGACACTAACTCCCATCTGTAGCAATTCAAGATTACATTCCTTTGAGTAATTTGTGACATATTCCTTTCAGATGGTAGATTACTGGCTTGGTAATTCATCAGACAATCATTTCTGAATTCAGAACTCCAAATAATATCACAGTCCAAAGAAATTTTATCTCAAATAAGAAGTCTCATTAATCAAAGCTTCAGGTGATTTTAACTCTCAAGGATCACATATCCTAAATAAGTATAACAGTAAGAGATTCATCCTAGAAAGTCACAGCCTATCTTCATATCTAAGTAGACAGGTTTTAAATTCAGACAAATCATTTTGCTTTAAGATGCTCAATAACCAATTTATATCAAAACATGTTCAGGTGTTAACCATGTTCAAAAGGATAAAGACAAAGCCACTGTTCTCAGAATCTCCCCAAACAATGGGAACAATTTTAAAATGACTCAATACAACCAATTATATCTCACATAGAATATAGAATACACTATCCTAATTTCACATTAAAGAACCCTATCAGAATTAACATTAATAATTTCTTTATCCCAAAAAATGGTAATTCAACTTCCTCCAATCAAGAAGTCCCTATTCTAGAAATATAAATAGCAGGTATTAAAAATTCCTTTAAGCACAAATAATCTCTTCTCCTATCAAAACATTCCTAATTGCAAAGTCAATTTTAGAGGTTATAAATTGTCCTTAACAGTCCATTTTTGAGGTTCTTCCATAGGTCCTTTAAATCTAGTATTCTCAGCCTCCAGACTGAAGTCCCAATTATCTGTAACATCTGGTAAGGTCTTTCTCACTCTGCTTCTTCCAGAATTTAGTAAGAACTCACTCTCCTTGAACTGCAAACTCTAGAGATGTTGACTGAGTCAGCAGTCTTAAGGGCTAAAACTGTTAGTATATAATTCCTTAAAAACTTATCCTGTTTTCAATAGAGAGTCTTTATCTCCTCCCAAATAAACCAATCTCAAATGGGGAAAGTCCCAAATCACTTTGGGGAACAGTTCTGATTCTATAACAAAGCACCAATGCAAAACCCCAGAAGAATCTCGGCCTGCCAGGGACACCAGCCTATTCAAGACAGATTGCACAAGCCTCAGAAACTTGGAAAATCCTAGAGAAGGCAGTTTTTTCCTTTTGCAGTTTTCCTATAGGCCTTAAATTCATTTAGCCTTAAGAAGGCTTTTAAATTAGGCCTACTTAAAATACAAAATAATTCAATTTAGCTGAGAGATAGTGCCAAGCAACTTAAAGCTTAGTCTCAAAAACCCTAAAGTCTGACAAAATGTTTTGAAGCAATTCTATAACTTTAACTATTACTGCAGACTCAAATTAGCCAGTTTTAAAGGTCCACAGAAAGGTCAGTTTTTTTCTTTTTGGTATGGCAGTTAAAAACTTTTTCCATCTCAGAACTAGTCTTTCCTCTCTCTAGCTAAAAGTTATTTGCATAAATCCAATTATATACAAAACAAACACTTTTAAGTCCCAAATACCCAGATCTTTTAATTTGGCTGACTGAGAAGATAAAACACCAGCTCTCACAAACATGTGCATATATAAACTATTTTTCTAAATCAATCAAGCTCCTGTTCCCAGCCCCATTTTGGGGTGGAAACCAGGAGGGGAGTTCTGTAGTTGAAGCCTCAGGAGCCCTATGGACCTGGTATTGAAGGCTCCCTTGAATTTATACCCAGTTCTTGGGGGATGGACAGTTCCTCCAAGCTAGCTAATCAGGGCACCTGCCCAAACAAAACAACAGTATTTAATCCCTATACATTTGGGTATTCCATCCCAATTCTTTCTAAAGAGTTATGGGATACTAGATAGTTTGTTGTTGTTGTTGTTGTTGTTTAAGAGCCAGATAGCTTCCTTTTTCAAAGTTCATCATTTTATTTTCTTTATGGAGGATATACCCAATTTTACCAAAGGAAAATAGGATAATCCTTCTGGATTTGAACTGCTTAGAATTTTCCCAATTTCTTTTTTTTTTTTTTTCTTTCTTTTTTTTTTTTTAATTTTATATTAAATCAAAAATACAAATGGACAAAAACAAAGGGATTGGAAATGCTATGTAGTGGTTCACGCTCATTTCCCGGAGTTCTTTCACTGGGTATAGCTGGTTATCTTCATTATTGAACAAATGAAACTGATTTGGTTCATCTCATTGTTGAAGAGGGCCACATCCATCAGAATTGATCATCATACAGTATCGTTGTTGAAATATATAATGATCTCCTGGTCCTGCTCATTTCACTCAGCATCAGTTCATGTAAGTCTCTCCAGGCCTTTCTGAAATCATACTGCTGGTTATTTCTTACAGAGCAATAATATTCCATAATGTTCATATACCACAATTTATTCAGCCATTCTCCAATTGATGGGCATCCACTCAGTTTCCAGTTTCTGGCCACTACAAAGAGGGCTGCCACAAACATTCTTGCACATATGGATCCCTTTCCCTTCTTAAAATCTTTTTGGGATACAAGCCCAGTAATAGCTCTGCTGGATCAAGGGGTATGCACAGTTTGATAGCCCTTTGGGCATAGTTCCAAATTGCTCTCTAGAATGGCTGGATGCATTCATAATTCCACCAACAATGTATCAGTGTCCCAGTTTTCCCACATCCCCTCCAGCATTCCTCATTATCTTTTCCTGTCATCCTAGCCAATCTGAGAGGTGTGTAGTGGTATCTCAGAGTTGTCTTAATTTGCATTTCTGTGATTAATAATGACTTGGAGCATCTTTTCATATGGCTAGAAATAGTTTCAATTATCAATTGGAGAATGCTTAATTTCTTATAAATTAGAGTTAATTCTCTATATTTTGGAAATGAGGCCTTTATCAGATCCTTTGACTGTAAAAATGTTTTCCCAGTTTATTGTTTCCCTTCTAATCTTGTCTGTACTAGTTTTGTTTGTACAAAAACTTTTTAGTTTGATATAATCAAAATTTTCTATTTTGTGATCAATAATGATCTCTAGTTCTTCTTTGGTCACAAATTCCTTCCTTCTCCACGGGTCTGAGAGATAAACTATCCTATGTTCTTCTAATGTATTTATAATCTCATTCTTTATGCTTAGATCATGAGCGCATTTTGACTTTATCTTAGGGTACAGTATTAAATGTGGGTCAATGCCTAGTTTCTGCCATACTATTTTCCAATTTTCCCAGCAGTTTTTGTCAAACAGTGAATTCTTATCCCAAAAGCTGGGGTCTTTGGGTTTGTCAAACACTAGATTATTATAGCTATTGACTATTTTTTTTCCTGTGAACCTAACCTATTCCCCTGATCAACTATTCTATTTCTTAGCTTATACCAAATGGTTTTGATGACCACTGCTTTATATTAAAGTTTTAGATCTGGTACAGCTAGGCTACCTTCATTTGATTTTTTTTTCCATTAATTCCCTTGAAAGTCTTGACCTTTTGTTTTTCCAGATGAATTTTGTTATTTTTTCTAGGGCATTAAAATAGTTTCTTGGGAGTCTGATTGGTATAGCACTAAATAAATAGATTAGTTTAGGTAGTATTGTCATCTTTATTATATTTGCTCAACCTATCTAAGAGCACTTAATATTTTTCTAATTGGTTAGATCTGACTTTATTTGTGTGGAAAGTGTTTTGTAGTTCTGCTCATATAGTTCCTGATTTTCCCTTGGCAGATAGGTTCCCAAATATTTTATATTATCGGCAGTTACTTTAAATGGAATTTCTCTTTGTAATTTTGTTGGATTTTGTTAGTGATATATAAGAATGCTGACGACTTGTGTGGGTTTATTTTGTATCCTGCAACTTTGCTAAAGGTGTGGATTAGTTCTAATAGCTTTTTAGTAGAATCTCTGGGGTTCTCTAAATATACCATCATATCAACAGAAAAGAGTGATAATTTGGTTTTCTCATTACCTACTCTAATTCCTTTAATTTCTTTTTCAACTCTTATTGCCAAAGCTAGCATTTTTAATACAATATTGAATAGTAATGATGATAGTAGGTAACTTTGTTATACTCCTGATATTATTGGGAATGGTTCCAGTTTATCCCCATTACATATGATGCTTACTGATGGTGCTACTGATTATTTTAAGGAAAAGTCCATTTATTCCTATACTCTCTCAAGTGTTTTTAATAGGAATGGATGCTGGATTTTATCAAATGCTTTTTCTTCATTTATTGAGATGATCATATGGTTTTTGTTAATTTGGTTATTGATATAATCAATTATGTTAATAGTTTTCCTAATATTGAACCAGCCCTGCATTCCTGGTATAAATCCTACTTGGTCATGGCGTATTATCCTTGAGATGATTTTCTGTAGTCTTTTTGCTAATATTTTATTTAAGATTTTTTCATCAATATTCATTAGGGAGATTGGTCTATAATTTTCTTTTTCTGTTTTCAACTTACCTGGTTTAGGTATCAGTAGCAAGTCTGTATCATAAAAGGAATTTGGTAGGATTGGTAGGATAAACTATTTTTTCAAATTGTTTATATAGCATTGGAGTTAATTGTTTTTTAAATGTTTGGTATAATTCACAGGTAAATCCATCTGGTACTGGGGATTTTTTCTTAGGGAGTTGATTAATAGCTTGTTCTATTTCTTTTTCTAAAATAGGACTATTTAAGCAATTTACTTCTTCCTTTGTTAATCTGGGAAGCCTATATTTTTGAAAGTAGTCATCCATTTCATTTAGGTTATCAAATTTTTTGGCATAAAGTTGGGCAAAGTAACTCCTAATTATTGCTCTAATTTCCTCTTCATTGGTGGAAAGTTCTCCCTTTTCATTTTTAAGACTAACAATTTGATTTTCCTCTTTCCTTTTTCTAATAAAATTTACCAAATGTTTCTCTATTTTGTTGGTTTTTTCATAAAACCAATTCTTAGTTTTATTTATTAATTCAATAGTTTTTTTTACTTTCAATTTTATTAATTTCTCCTTTTAATTTTAGAATTTCAAGTTTACACTGATCAGAGAAATGCAAATTAAGACAACTCTGAGATACCACTACACACCTGTCAGATCGGCTAAGATGACAGGAAAAAATAATGATGAATGTTGGAGGGGATGTGGGAAAACTGGGACACTGATGCATTGTTGGTGGAGTTGTGAAAGAATCCAGCCATTTTGGAGAGCACTTTGGAACTATGCCGAAAAAGTTATCAAACTGTGCATACCCTTTGATCTAGCAGTGCTACTACTGGGCTTATATCCCAAAGAAATACTAAAGAAGGGAAAGGGACCTGTATGCGCCAAAATGTTTGTGGCAGGTCTTTTTGTAGGGCTAGAAACTGGAAAATGAATGGATGCTCATTATTTGGAGAATGGTTGGGTAAATTATGGTATGTGAATGTTATGGAATATTATTGCTCTGTAAGAAATGACCAGCAGGATGAATACAGAGAGGTTTGGAGAGACTTACATGAACTGATGCTGAGTGAAATGAGCAGAACCAGGAGATCACAATATACTTCAACAATGATATTGTATGAAGATATGTTCTGATTGAAGTGGTATCTTCAACATAAAGAAGATCTAATTCACTTCCAGTTGATCAGTGATGGACAGAAACAACTACACCCAGAGAAGGAACACTGGGAATTGAGTGTAAAATGTTTACACAATTGTCTTTCTACCCAGGTTACTTATACCTTCGGAATTCAATTCTTACCATGCAGGAAGAAATTTGGTTTTACACACATATATTGTATCTAGGATATACTGTAACACATTTAATATGTATGGGATTGCCTGTCATGTAGGGGAGGGAGAAAGGGGAGGGAGGGGAAAATTTGGAAAAATGAATACAAGGGATAATGTTGTAAAAAAAAAATTACCCATGCATATGTATTATAATTATAAAATTAATTTTTAAAAATGTCAGGTTTAATATTTGATTGAGTTTTTAAAATTTGCTCTTTTTCTGGCTTTTTAAGTTGCAAGCCAAATTCATTGATCTTCTCTTTCTCTAGTTTATTCAAGTAAGTCTCTAGAGATATAAAATTTCCCCTTATTACCACTTTGCCTGCATCCCACAAATTTTGGTATGTTGTCTCATTGTTGTCCTTCTCTTGGGTGAAATTATTAATTGTGTCTTGATTTGCTGTTTCACCCATTCATTCTTTAGGATGAGATTATTTACTTTCCAATTACTTTTTGGTCTATTTACCCTTAGCTTTTTGTTGAATGTAGTTTTTATTGCATTGTGATCTGAAAAGAATCCATTTTCTATTTCTGCCTTTCTGCATTTAATTTTGAGGTCTTTATGTTCTATATGGTCAATTTTTGCATAGGTTCCATGAACTGCTGAGAAAAAGTGTATTCCCTTCTGAATCCATTCAGTTTTCTCCAAAGATCTATCATACCTAAATTTTCTAATATTCTATTTACCGCTTTAATTTTTTTCTTTGTTTTGTGGTTTGATTTATCTAATTCTGAGAGTGCAAGGTTGAGATCTCCCACTATTATAGTTTTGCTATCTGTTTCTTCTTGCAACTCTCTTAACTTCCCCTTTATAAATTTACATGCTATACTACTTGGTGCCTATATGTTTAGTATTGATATTGCTTCATTGTTTATGCTATCCTTTAGCAATATATAGTTTCTTTCCTTATCTCTTTTAATTAGATCAATTTTTGCTTTTGCTTGATCTGAGATAAGGATAGTTGTCCCTGCTTTTTTTTTACTTCACCTGAAGCATGATAGATTCTGATCCAGCCTTTTACCTTTACTCTGTATGTATCTCCCTGCTTTAAATATGTTTCATGTAAATAACATTTTGTAGGATTCTGGCTTTTGATCCAGTCTGCTATTCACCTCCGCCTTATGGGAGAGTTCATCCCATTCACATTTATGGTTAAACTACTAATTCTGTGTTTCCTTCCATCTTATTATCCCCAAATTATACTTTTCTTTTTCTTTCCTCCTTTATCCCCCTCCTCAGTATTAGACTTATGGGCACCACTTGCCTTACACAGCTCTCCCACTTTAGAATCCCTCCCACTTCCTTTGAGTCCTTTACCCTTTTTTTTATACATTTATTTTATTTTTCTGTATTCCCTTCTATTTAGTCTATTCTTTTCCTTTTCCCTTTTCCTCTCCTACTTTTTAATGAGGTGAAAGAAGTTTCTTTGTAAACCAAATATGACTAATATTTTCTCTTTGAGCCAAATCTTATGAGAGTAAGATTCACATAATGTTCCTCCTCCTCCCTTAATTCCCTCAGATATGATAGGTTTCCTTTGCCTCTTTGTGAGATGTAATTTCCCTCTTTTTATCTCCACTTTTCCCTTTTTCATATACAATCTCCTTTCTACTTCTAATTCCCTTTTTTTTCCCCTGAGGCTAGGGTTAAGTGACTTGCCCAGGGTCACACAGCTAAGAAGTGTTAAGTGTCTGAGACCAGATTTGAAGTCGGTTCTTCCTGAATTCAAGGCTGGTGCTCTATCCACTGCACCACCTAGCTGCCCCATAATTCCCTTTTTAAAATATTATAACAATAAAATCAAATTATACATGCTCTCTTTATGTATGACCATAACAGAATTCTCAAGAGTTCTTTTTATCTTTTTTATGCTTCTCTTTAGTCCTATATTTGGAGGTCACATTTTTTTGTTTAGCTCTGTTTTTTCATTAGGAATAAATGCAATTCACTTCTTTAATTGAATGTCCATCTTCTTCCCTGGAAGAAAATGCTTAGCTTAGCTGAATAGTTTATTCTTGGCTGCATTCCAAGTTCTTTTGCCTTTCAGAATATCAGATTCCAGGACCTTCAGTCCTTTAAAGTGGAAGCTGCTAGATCCTGAGTGATCCTTATTGTGGCTCCTCGATATTTGAATTGTTTTTTTCTGACTGCTTTAATATTTTTTCCTTTGTCTGATATTTCTGAAATTTAGCCACAATATTCCTAGGAGTTTTTATTTTTGGGATCTGTTTCAGAAGGTGTTTGATGAATTCTTTCAATAGCTATTTTGACTTCTGATTCTATTAATTCTGGGCAGTTCTCTTTGATGATAGTGTCTAGGCTCTTTTTTCATCAGGGTTGTTAGGGAGCCCAATAATCCTTAGATTATCTATCCTAGATCTATTTTGAAGGTCTGTTGTTTTTCCAAGTGAACATTTAACATTTTTTTCTTTTTCTTTTTTTTTTTTTTTTTGTTTTGCTTGACTGATTCTTGATGTCTCAACAAATCATTCATTTCCAGTTGTTCAGTTCTGATTTTTAATGAGTTATTTTCTTCGTTAACTTTTTTTTAATTTTGTTTTGTGCATGTCCAATTGAATTTTTAAATGAGTTGTTTTGTTCTATGGAATTTTTTTCCATTTCAAAAAAAATTTTTAATTAGTTATTTTCTTTTTCCAATTCACAAATTCTGTTTCCCTGGGAGTTTTTTACCTTTTCCATTTCACATTTCAGAAAGTTGTTTTCTTTTTCAAATTTTTCTTTTAGTAAGTTATATGCCTTTTCTGTACTCCCTTGCAGAGCTTCTCTTTCCTTTCCCCATTTTTCTTCTAGCTCTCTTTTAAGATATTTTATAATTTCTTCTAGAAAAGCTTTGTGTAATGGGGACCAGGTTATATCCCACTTTGGAGTTTTGTCTGGAGACTGTCTGCTATTAGTCTTCTCAGGTTTGGAAATCTGCTCTTTCTGTATGGAAGCTATCTATAATTAGAGCTCGTTTTGCTTTTTTATTAATTTAAAAATTTTTTTAAAGACATTAGGGTCTGCCTTCAGGGCAAGGAGGTTCTCAGCCTCTTCAGCAGCGCAGAAGTGTCACCATCCAGCAGAATGCGGCTACACTATGGTTGTGCTGAGTTACTCCCAGTGCTGGGTGGGTGTGGCCAGGTCCTGTTAAACTCTGGTAGTTTGAGATACACTCTACCTTTGGTGTTTGTGTAACTTCTCTGCTGATCTACTGCTTTGCAACCAAAGCAGAGCAGCCAACCTGTGGTAGAGTCCTCCCTGCAAATTCTCCACTCTTGGAGATTGCACCACATCCCAGTCCGCTCAGCATGCCTTGGCCTCCATATTCTGCTTCCCTGCCTGCTCTGGCCTCCTCCCACCCATCAAGACAGACCTTTTCTGGTAATCTTCCAAGTTATCTGTGGTAATTTGTTGTACTCCCAGTATTCTTGGATTTTACCATCAAGCACTATTTCTGAGGCTGAATTTTGTAATCAGTAAATGAGGGTAGAAGGGAGCTCAGGATGAAGTGTGTGTCCTCTCTGCCATCTTGGCTTTGCTGAATTTTCCCAGTTTCAAAGGAAGTTGGAAGCCTTAAATTTTCTCATTCCCAATCCCAGTCATCCAGCTAGCCCACAAGTTCTTGGCAGAGGGAAAGTATGGAGGACTCATCTGATCTTACCAAAGGAAATGGGCTTTTCCCAAGGTTCAAAGTATCTATATTCTCCTTTTCTCTCTCACCCCTCACCAGTTGCTCACCCACCTGAGCTATTTACAAGTTATATGACTGATTTCAAACTTTTTCCATTGTCTTGTCTCCTGAGATGAATTAGCCCTCTGTCTTTGCTATCCCACTTCCATTTTTGCTTTCTTTGTGTCTCTTTTCAGGAATTCATTCCATCAGAGTGGGAGTTCCCCAAGCTAAGTCCAAGGACCCCTGGAGAACTCTCTAGAAGACACCTGCTCAAGGATTCAATGTGGAAGAGATCCCTCATGAGCAGGAAATATCCTGGAACCAACCCCCAAACTTACTTGAGGTAAGAAAAAGGCAAAAAGGGATTTATTATGATCTCACAAGAAAGGGCAACTCCCAACAGACAAGGTGTTGTCAGTAAAGGAGTGAAAGCACAAACTGCAAAACACAAGATTAAATAGATCAGAAGGGGGCAGCTAGGGGGCACAGTGGATAGAGCACCAGCCCCGAATTCAGGAGGACCCAAGTTCAAATATGGTCTCAGACACTTAACACTTCCTAGCTGTGTGACCCTAGGCAAGTCACTTAACTCAAAAAAAAAAAAAATAGATCAGAAGCCCCTCCTCCCAACACTCTTAAACATGGGAGTCTATCCCAGAAACAAAAGAATATTAGTAAATAACAAACTCTTATTTTATAGAGAACTGCTGTACAAGCAGATGTTCTTGGATGAGAGAATTCTGTTACATGAATGCTTTCATCATCACCTTTAAAAGAAGTATTTAAATGCTAATTAAGAGGGGAGAAATGGGAGAAAAAATGTTCATCCAAGACAATTGAACACTTGCAGCTTTTTAGCTATAGTTTGACTTGTAATTGCAAAGTCTCAAGGCCATATTCTCATGAAAGGTCTTCACTCAGTTTATCCCATACACTTGTATGTCATGACATCACTTTCCTGATGTCGTGGTCCTTTTCTAGAATGAAGGACAAACAACAAGGAGAGGCACTAAAGATAAAGATAGAAACAGTGTACACTGCTAAACTGGGAGTCAGAAAGACCTGAGTTCAAATACTACTTAAGTATTATTTATTACTTTTTAGTTGTTGGACTAACAAGTCACTAAGCTTTCTATCTTTTAATTTCCTATTGGTTGGTTGGTTTTTGTCCTTCGTTCTTGAAGGGGACCAAAATGACATTGATGAGGTTTAGATTTGGGGTACACAAATGAAATTAGGATTTTTGGTGGTCAGGGAGTTAAATAAGGTCTACTGGAGGCACAAGGGTAAGGAGTTCTGAGGATTCCCTTTCTGGTGGTGCAGTTCTCTGTAAAGGAATTTACAGACTTGAAAAATCTAGATTGATAAAAGGGGTTTATTATGGGGATTGGAAATAAGGTTAATGTCTAGTTAAGGAAATAGGTGAAGATAGAGAGAAGAGGGCACTGGAAACAGTATTCCAGTGGGTAGAAGCTCCTTGGGATGCCAAGCATCTGCCATGTTTGGAACCTCTGCAAAGAGAGGGTTTTAATTTGACTCTTTTATAATAAGGGGCTTTGGCTACAAGCTGAAGGGGCTCGTGGGTAAGTCCCAGGTTGGCTCCTTGCTGGGTTTCAGCTAGGGTTGGAATTTGAATTGAATTCATTGGGTTTTGGGACTAAATTAACCCCATCCAGATAACAAAGATGAAACTGTTTGTGCTTGGGGTAGAGTCCCCTCACTGAGGCAAAGTTAAAACAGGTTTTCTCTTTTAAGGATTTTCAGTTTTTGAGTTCCCTCTTCAACATCATCATGTTAGAGTCAAGTTTACAGTGTGTCCAACTGTGGCTGATCAGACCAATAGCAGCTCCAAATGCTCTGCTACAGGTTGGACACAAATAGTGCCTAGGAACATTTGGGATGACTTCTCTAGATTTGTGCCTCTCATGTTTCTTCTGAGCTAATTCAGTTCTGCTTTGCTCAAAGCGCACAGAACCTTCTTTGATGAGGGCACAGATGGTCAGTCCTGTGACAGTTGTTTCCCAATACATACAATAAATCTAAAGTTCTTAAGAGATACCTTGAGAGTGTCCTTGTATTGCTTTTTCTGACTATCTTTTGAGTATCTTCCCTGTGTGAGTTCTCCATAAAATAATTTTTTTGGCAAGTGTATATTTGGCATTTGAATAATGTAGCCAGCCCAACAGAGTTTTATGCTCTCCATTGTATGACATGGGGAGTTGGAACACCTCGCAGTTAAGTTTGAGAAAGGACCTCAGTGTCTGCTATCTTCTTCTGCCAGGTGGTCTTCAGAATCTTCCTAAGATAATTTCCTGTAAAAAGATGGAGTTGTACTCCATAGTCTAATTGGTCCCTTCCACTCTAACTCTATGATCCCATGGAAGAGGACAACTTTTTCATTTCTAAACTCTCAGTCTTTTCCCATTCATCCTAGAAAATTAAACTGCAGTTCAAGACCAAAGGCAAACCTATTGTCTCTGACAATCTTCAGGCCCAGTCTGACCCTTACATATGCAAATTGACCATTCACGTCTGAAAGGGCTTTTTGCCCACACCCTTACAAATGCAAATGAACTACTTGAAGTCTGACATCTTGTAATCTTGTTAAATAGATTGGGGTTCTCAGTTGATCATGGATCCATTAATCAACTCCCACCCTCTTACATGTATAAATAGGTTTCATTGGGTTAAATGAAATGAATGGATTCTAGATCAAGAATGAGTTATTAATGTATCTGGAAATGACTAAAGATATTGTCATGGAAGGTGATTGTGGTGTCTTATATATGCCCCTCTAGTGAACCTTTAGCCAGGACCCCTAGGATGGAAAGAATATAGAGCTAGCCATAGAAGGCCTTTGTATGGTCTTGTGTCTTAGGTCTTGTATGACTTCTGAAAAAAACAAAGTGGACAGTTATTTATGATTTATATTCTCTTTGATAAAAATCATGAGGTATTAATTACCATGAGAGTCAGGAAGGTATAATGGCTAGAGCCTTAGAGTTAGAATTTCCAAAATGAGATCCAAATGTTATACTGTTTTATCCTCATAATGATCTCTTTGGGATTATTTTTTCATCTTTCAATTGCAAATAATCATATAACTATAGAACTTACCTAATAAATATAAGGATCAAATGAGCTAAAGTTTATAAAACACTTTGCAAGTTGAAAATTATATATTATCTATATAAACTATTTAAATTATCAGTTTCTAAGAGGTCATTCTTGAGGTCATTAAAGGAGTTCTGAAACTTCCCTAACATCACCACCCTCTTATAGTCATCTCCTACTTCTATTTTATTCTGGGATAAATTTATTGCCCATTTGTTCTAATCTAGAAATGCATGCTGATTGGTAAGTTATTTCAAGGATATCAGTAGAACACAAAGGGTGTCCACCTATCATCTTTCATTCTTTCCAAGTGATCCACCCATTTTTTCTCAAGAGAAATCTAGAGCGTATTCTTGTATCTCTTTTTTTTTTTACTATCTTGTGAGTGTTTTTCTGTCCAAGTTCTCCATAAAATAATCTTTTTTAGCAAGTATTCATTTGGCATTTGAACAATATTGCTCTCTGCAGTAGAGTTGGGATGCTTGACAGTTTAGTTTGAGAAAGGGCCTCAGTGTCTGGTATCTTCTCTTGTCAGGTGATCTTCAGAATCTTCCTGAGAAATATTCAAATGGAAGTGATTCAGTTGACTTTATGTCAAAATGTGGGCAAAAGACATTTTTTTCATCCTCACATATCCCTTTCTGGAATTCAGGCCAAATTACTTTGAGTGTCTATAGATCACTTATGGAAGGATCTGAAATTCTGGGGGCTTTGTGCAACCAACAAAATATAATTCATAAACAGTGGTATCTAGAGAACTTTACTAAGAAGAGCTAAGTACCTCTTCAACTTGGATTTTGCTGGATCACAGTGGCAAATATCTTTGGCAAACATATATCCCTTATTTATACTTCTTCAGTCATTTATAATTAGAAGATCACTAAGTAATGTTATCATTGTCATAATTTTCAAAGAATCCTGAATGATTTTGATGTATAAATGGAAGACCCTCTGTTGGAAAAGAACCTTGCTCTATCAAGTGCTTTTTCATAATCAATAAATAATCTTTTGAATATCATTACTTTGCTTGTGGTGTTATGGGGCTATGAGATATGAAACCCAGCTTTCTCAGAAGTGGTAATGAATTATCACACAACAGGAATGGAAGGTTACACTGTGGTAGAAGGTGAACAGTCTGCAACATAAAACAAATGAGGAACTTCACAGGAGAGCAGAAGTAAAAGATGAAATTAGGGAAGTATAGAACAGGAAAAAATGGGGGGATCACTTGGAAAGAATGAAAGATGATAGGTGGATACCTTTTGTGTTCCACTGATATCCTTGAAATAAAGTAATACAAACTTTGTTAAGTATTTACTCTGTGCCAATAGAAACTGAGCTAAAATTATGAATCAGTAGAGACTGGAGGCACAAAGTTATAGATGAGCTTTGATGGGTCATGACTCAGCATGATTAGAAAGAATCATTTAATGGATTGAAATGCCAGATCTATTGGAATTTCTGAGGTGAAATATTCATTCTTGTTATTTTTTTATAACTGCTGGAGAAGTTGCTATTCAATTGAAGAATTTAGTAATTCCTTCACATAAATTGTATTCTAATTCCTCATTGTAACTTAGAGATAACTTTGAGTTCTTAAAGATGGTGCCAGAAAAAACGAAAACTTGAATATGAGCCCAGGAAAGGACTACATGTCTGTCATTTGAGGACCAGCCTATTAGCTAAATACAAAGAGGTTTATTTTTCTAAGACTGAAATGATGAGATGATTTGTTTTTAGCCAGAGTAGCTTATGAAAGGATCCACTAAGGTGGAGAGGAATTATGATCTACATTTGAGGAAAAAGGTCAGTGGAGATACTGATGAAATCACATCCTTGACTTGTTAGCTTACTTGGCAAACCTATCTTCATTTTCACAGACAAACAAAAGAAGGATTTTAGGTTAGAACACAGTCTAATCTTCAGTAGAACCCCTTGTCCACAAATTCTTTTGCCTGATTTTCAAATTCCTCCAATAAGTTATAAGCAAAAAACTATGGAAGTGATGAATAAAACTAAAAGCTGGTTCTTAAAAAGAGTAACAAAATTGATAAACTTTTAGTTAATCTAAAAAACTGAGGATACACAAATGTAATGTCCAGGCTAGCTTTCTCAGGGATCTCTCTGGAGTCTGAGATCGAGCTCGAACATACTCTCACTTGAGTCTCTCTTGAGTCTGCTTATTTCAAGTCCTCTCAGCCCTTACATACCTCAGTACAATTACATCAATACAGCACACTAAGCATGTGTCAACTGTAGAACCATTACATCACCATACTAAGTACTGAGTATATTTAAACTAGAGAGCCATTATCTCATCAATCACACTGAGTAAACCCTGCTGTATCTTTGCTTCGAATATACTTTTTTCAGAGTTCCCCAACATCTGCTGTCTTCTACACACAAAAAATAAAAGAATATCTTCAAAAATATAAATTAGAAGAGAAGATCAAATAGAGATTTTAAATAACTCAGTCTCAGAAAAGAAAATAGATCTAGCTGTGGAAGGGATGGTGAAGGAGTAAACTTCTGCTCCTGATGGATTCACAAGAGAATCTTATCAACCTTGTAAAGAATAGTTAGTATCTATATTTCACAAATTATTTCCAAAAATTAAGAAATTACCTGCCAGACCTAAAAGTATATTCTAAAGCAGTGGTCATCAAAACCATTTGGTATTGGCTAAGAAATACAATAGTAAATGAGTGGAATAGATTAGGTAAACAGGACAAAATAATCAATAACCATAGCAATAATAGTGTTTAACAAACTCAAAGATCCAAGCTTTGGGGATAATTCACTATTTGACAAAAACTGTTGGGAAAATTGGAAACTAATATGGCAGAAACTAGGCATTGACCCACACCTAGCACCATATACCAAGATCAAGTCAAAATAGGTTCATGATTTAGACATAAAGAGTGATAATATAAGCAAATTAAAAGAATATAGTATACTTTACTTCTCAGATCTGTGGAGAAAGGAAGGAATTTGTGACCAAAGAAGAATTGGAACTCATTATTGAACACCAAATAGATAATTCTGATTATATTGTGCCACAGTATTGTCCTGCCTCAGTTTCCCTAAATTGTTCTGCCTCAATTTCCCTGAACTGTTCTGCCTAAATCCCCCTGGTTGCAACACTTCCCCCTCCTACTCATTAGGACTGAGATAATTAGGACTGTGGCCATTCTGGCATTCCAAAAGATAAAACTCCAAGTGTCCTATCTTGGAAACCTAATTGGCATTGTCTACCTCTATCTCTTCAGACTTCCTGGCTCTAGTTTGACTATCTCCTTTACTTCCAATTTGTAAGAATTTATGGTCCTACCCCCAACCTGTCAGAACTGGATTGATAGTTCCTTCTTGGAGATTCCTGTTCACTAGAGTTTGGACTCTATCCCTGCTTTCGACTCTACACTGATAGCTTAAGAGCTACATGTATATATATTTCATGGGAAACTTGAATTCCCTGTTGGATGCTTTAAGACATCACCTTAGGGGCAACATGCCCCCAGCACAATCTCTCCCTCTCAAATAAAATATTTAAAATTCTCTAATCTCTATCTTGTCTCAGTTTCTCTGGCATTACAATATTAAGTTAAAAAGTTTTTGTACAAACAAAACTAGTGCAGACAAGATTAGAAGAGAAGCAATAAATTGGGAAAACATTTTTATATTTAAGTGTTCTGTTAAAGACCTTATTTCTAAAATATATAATTAACTCAAATTTATAAGAATTCAAGCCATTCTCCAATTGATAAATGGTCAAAGGATATGAATGGACTATTTTCAGATGAAGAAATTGAAACTATTTCTAGTCATATGAAAAGGTGCTCTAAATCACTATTGATCAGAAAAATGCAAATTAAGACAATTCTGAGATACTACACTATAAACCTCTCAGATTGGTTAAAATAACGGGAAAAAATAATGATGAATGTTGGAGAGTATGTGAGCGGGACACATTGTTAGTAGAATTGTGAACTGACCCAACCATTCTGGAGAGCAATTTGGAACTATGCTCAAAGAGTTATCAAACTGCACTCTGATCCAGCAGTGTTTCTATTGGGCTTATATCCCAAAGAGATCTTAAAGGAGGGAAAGGGAAAGATGGGAGAAGGGAAAGGGAAAGATGGGAGAGGGGAAGGGAAAATTGAAACACAAGATTTTGCAAGGGTTAATGTTGAAAAATTATACTTGGGAGCAGCTAGGTGGAGCAGCGGATAGAGTACCAGCCCTGAATTCAGGAGGACCCGAGTTCAAATTTGGTCTCAGACACTTAATACTTCCTAGCTGTGTGACCCTGGGCAAGTCACTTAACCCCAGCCTCAGGAAAAAAAAAAAAAAAAGAAAAATTATCCTTGCATATGTTTTGAAAATAACAAGGTTTAATAAAAAATAAATTAAAAGTACCCTAACTCTTTTGTAAGACAAATTTAGCTTTAATACTTAAGATAAAGAAAGATGAAAGCCATATTACAATATTGTTAATAATTATTGACTCAAAAATTTTAAGCAAAATCCTATCAATCAGACTACAGTGATTTATTTAAGAAATCATTCTTTATGACTAAGTAGGATTTATACCAGACTTGCAATGATAGTCAACATTAGGGAAACAGTCAATATAATCAATGATTAATGTTAAAAATAAAAAATATTTAAAAGCACATGTTAATCTCAATAGCTGCAGAAAAGGATTTTGAAAAAGTACAATGCTTTTTTTTTTTTTTAATGCTAAAAATCCTACAAAATATCTGCATCATGGAATTTTAAAAAAATTCACCAAAAGCATCTATCCAAAATCAAAAATATGCTTTAAATGCAATATATTAGAATCTTTTCCAGTAAAAATAAGAATAAAACAAGAATGCCCACTATCCTCACTATTATTTGATATAATTCCTTTTTTAAAGCATTTTCCCCCAGTTATATGTCAAGAAAAATTTTAGAATTCATTTTTACAAGATTTTGAATTCCAAATTTTTCTCCCTCTCTTTACTCTTTCCCTCCCCTCTTCAAAAGATGGTAAGCAGTTTAATATAGTTTATACATGTGTTATAACTTATTTCCATATTAGTCACAATTGTGAAAGAAGAAACAGATCAAAAGAAAAAAAATACTATAAATATTAAAGTAAGTAGAAAAAAAATCTGCATTCTAAGTCCATAAGTTCTTTATCTGTTTATGGATAGCATTTTCCTTCATGAGTCCTTTGTACTTGTTTGGATCATTGTGTTACTGAACAGAGTTGAATCATTCACAGTTGATCATTACTGTGTACAATGTTTTCCTGATTCTTCTCATCAATTCTGATTCTTTGCATCAATTCATAGAAATATTTCTAGGTTTTTCTAAAATCTGCCTGTTCACCATTTCTTATTACAAAGTAATATTCCACAACATTCATGAATCACAGTTTGCTTAGCCATTCTCCAATCAATGGGCATCCCCTCAATTTCCAATATTTTGCCACCACAAAAAGGACTGCTATGAATTATTTAATATCGTTTTAAATCTTTCTACCAGAATCTGCCTGAGTTTTGCCTTTTTAACATTATCTGTTTCTAATGTATAATATTTTATTCAGTTTAACAGATGGCTGTGAAATGCCTTGCAAGACATTGTGCTAAGTGCTGGGAATACAAAATGAAAAACTATGCAGTCCTTGTCCTTAAGAAGCTTCCATTGAGAAGAACTAAGAAATGTGCAGAAATAACTGATATGAAGGAGTGTTTGAAAAGGGCAAAGTGGTCCAGACAAAGTACTATAATAAAAACTTATATTTATGTCACACTTGTGTGGGGAACTATTTTCATTGATATATAGAGCTTTCAGTGAGGAAAGTACTTCCCCCAACTTAGATCAGCACCGACTTTATAACTTCTAGTTTTAAGAGATTTGTCTGTATTTCTGAGAGATTAACTATAAAATATTTTACTGTTTATAAAATATTTTCTTCTTGTAGTATAGTGTCTGAATTATTTCTCAATTCTTATTTACACTGGAAAGTAAAGTCTCCAATAGACAATAATTACTTCTTTTCTTAGGGCTCAAAGGTAGTCTGGAGATGCCTTATAGTATTATTCACAAGTTCCCACCAGTGTATCCCCATTAATTATTACCTATATAATTGACAGCCAAAGTTAACTAGTTTGTTGTTATAGGCATTTACTAAAGAGTCATAATAAGAACAATCAGTATAAAACCAATATCCCTCAAAAGTCTAGGATGTACTGTCCCACAAATTCACACAGAATACAGGATAAAGGAGGCTCATTTCTAGAGAACACATGTGGTAAATGGGAAATTATACTGGTTATTTTCTCTGTGGAATCCTCATGAAATTCTTCTTTGGTATTGCTTTTTTTCTGGTCTTCTTTATATAATCTTGAAGCTGTTTTTTGAAAAAATGTCTTTAGTTTGTCCTCAAATTCTATAAATACTGCTAGAATATCATGGAAAGTCCAAGGTTTTCAAAGTTCAAAAGGTCATCTTTTGATTTCATTATTCCCCCAAAAGTGATTTACTTCAGGGGCTTGGATAACACTGTTCCAAAATTAGTTTTATATACTATGAAATCCTGATTTCTGAGAAGCCTTGCTGGTTTTTATCCAAGGCCCACTGGACGTGACTAATTCTCCTCAATCAGTCACAAGACATTTCCCGTGTGTCCTCATTTGCTTTCATCCAATGCTCACTCCTTCTGATTGACTATAAGAAACTAGTTTTGTGTTTGATTGATTCATACAGATGTCTAATCTTTTTTCACCTCTAGTTGGTTCTTCTTATTGATTGATTCAGTAGAGATATCTAGCCTTGTTCACATCTAGTTTATTCTTCTTGATTGACTGATTCAATCCAAAGTCTGGCACTGTATTTCTTGAATACCCTTCTTATAATCTTAGAAGAGGCAGCACAAGCATTATTATGCCTTTTAATACTCGGGTACACAGAGGCTCAGGGATGTTAGAGAATTGATCAAGAGCACTCATCTGCAGTTCCTAGCACTGGAGCTCCATGCCAAAGGCCACAACTCTGGCTTTATGGTTGACATGGATGTCAGGAGAGGTTTCTATTTATGGAGTTTCAGGGACCAGGTCTCATTGTCACCTAGGGCTTTTAAGGGAGTCAGAAGGAATAGAAATGGCATAATATTCATCAAATTGACCTACATGAAACAGGGGATGGAGAGAGCGTATAGGGTGGGCAGCAGATCTTGGACCTATCCATTTTGCTTGGTGCTGCATGTACTTTCCTAGTTGTCCCACTCAGGAATGGTTCCAAGAAGCTGTGGCATCTTTGAGATGCTCTGTGTGTCTGCCTGACCATATTGCCTACTGCCTACAAGCTGGAAAGTTTCTTTTGGGGAGGACAGTGATAATAAAATATGGCCAAGGATCAGTACATGCTGCATCTTGAAAACACTGACTCTGATTTTCTCCCCAGTCCTGTGGATATCTGTGTTTCTGGACCCTGTTTATTCATAGGCCAGGCACCTTGAAAATACATTTGAAGATGTAACACATATGGATTTTTATGGGGAAGACAGAATGCCATGTCAAAAAAAGTGCTATACTGGACTGGACCTTGGATAGTCGCCTAACATCACTGAAACTCCTCAGTTTCTTTGTCTGTTAAATAGGGTCAATAATAGTTATAATATCAACAACCAAGAGGTTGTTTTATAAACTTTCAGGAACTATATAAATGTAAATGGTGATCTAATTCTTTCTGGCATAATAGATGCTATTGGCCAAGTTGCAAGCAGAGTTTCCTAGGTTATAAGTTTCCTAAAAGGAAGATAGTAAGGGGAGATAGAGAGGGAGGATGAGATTTTTAGATATCAGAACTCTTTTCAGGTTTTTAATGAGGGCATTATTAGGAGTCTACTATATACCAGACACTATATAAAAATTATCTCATTTGATCTTCACAACAACCCTGGGAGGAACTATTATTATCCCTCTTTCATAGTTGAGGAAACTGAGGCAATCAGAGTACTAAAGTCATAGAGCTAATAAATATTTGAGGCCAGATTTTCTTGACTCTAGGTTTAGCTGAATGTCCATTATACCACTCAGCTACTCCAGCATTAGTTGGGAACATTTTCCTTATCAGGCTTATTCTTCATTTACTTCTAGGTGAATGCTGAAAAAAGCTCAAAGTCCCCCACTATATCTGGGGGCTGTCTCTAGTTGTAGATCTCTGTCTAGAGACTGGGAGAGAGAGAGTGAGGCTAGTGATTGCAAAGCCCTGTGTAACTAAAATCCAATTCACTTGCAAAGCCGACATACCTTCTTGGAGGACTCTGGGAAGATGGCAGAGCAGGCTGGTAAAATTCAAGCTCTCCTGATTTCCCCCACAAATAGAACAAATTTGTGCCTTATGGAGAACACAGACTAGTGAAAAATCAAGAAGAATTGGGGCAGAATGCGGGTTTTATGGATAGAACTCAAGAAGATCTGAATTAACCCAGGCTGGGGATTAACCAGTCTGAAATGCAAACCTCTCCAGCTAGCTCCATAGAAACATCAAGTGGGGTCCTCTCAGGCTAGCTGGGAGTGGCTGGAGCCTCAGCAGGAACCACAAAGACTTTTATCTCCCAGTATTTGTAGAGTGGGGGAAGATGGAGTGAACCTCAGCTGATAGGGAATGACAGGCCCAACTGTGCTGTAGAGATGTTGCCCTGGGCAAGAAGGACCAGCACCTGTTGAGTGCAAAAGCAGTCAGGCAAGACTAGCTGTGGGCACTTGCAGGAAGGTGAAGTTCTTGATTTGGGGTTCCTGGTCAGAGTAGAGAGCTGAAAGGAAGCTTGAGGCACCATCTCCCCACCCCACCATTACAGGTATGTATCTTTAAAAAAATGAACCACAAAGAGGAAAAAACCCCAGAATTGAAACATATTATGGGAACGGGAAAGACCAGGGTTCATCTTCAAAGGAAGACACTGAAGTAAATAAAACTTTTACCCCAAAAAGTAGCATTAAATGACTCCCAGTCCAGAGAGAATTTATAGAACTCAAAAAAACAATTTAAAAATCAAATGAATTAAGGAAGAAAAAAAAATCTAAAAAACCAAGATTATGAAAAAAAAGAGTTAATCAACTAGAAAAAGGAGGTACAGAGATTCAAAGATGAAAATAATTCTTTAAAAATTAGAATTGGGCAAGGGGAAGCCAGTGAAGCTATGAGAGACCAAGAAATAACAAAATAGATCATAAAGAATGAGAAAATAGAATAGCTAGAATAGAAAATGTGAAAGCTCTTATAAGAAAAATGACAGATTTGGAGAACAGATCAATGTTAGGGGCCGGGACCATTCACAGGAAACCTCAACAGTGACTGCCTCTTCCAGCTTCCCCGACCTGACGGGGCTTGGAGACGGGAGGAGGGAATCACCAGACAGAGAGCCGAGGTGGATAGAACACAGTGATGTTTATTGAAGTTACAAATCAGCAGTGTCTCCCCAGCCCTTCCGTGCTAGCTCTTTTATAGCCCATTTGTCTTTTTTGCATATTTCCCGTTAGAGTTTGGACTCCTCCCCGAAGGTGGAGCCAGTCCTTACTGTGCCTCCCCTGCACCCACCCAGATCCTACCTCGGCAGTTGCCACGGTGACAAATCGGGTTCGGCGGGCCCTGACCCGAAGCCGTCTCAACTATCCCCCAGGAGGTTCAGGTCCAGAGCCTCTTACAGATCAAGAAGAGAAAAATAAAAGAATAATTGGACTTCCAGAACCTTGACACAAAAATGCAGGAAATCATCTAAGAAAATTGTCCTATAATGATAGAATGTGAGGGGAAAGTAGAAATAGAAAAAAAATCCACTGATCACCATCTCAAAGAGATCTGTTGTGGAAAACACACAGGAATATTATTGCCAAATTTTGAAATCCCCATCTCAAAGAGAAAATTTTGCAAGAAACAAGGAAAAAAATACAATTCAAATACACTGGAGCTACAATTAGAATTGTACAAGACTTAGCAGCAGTTACAAGAAAAGCTCACAGGTCCTGGAATCATATCTACTAACAATCAAAAGAACTAGACCTCTAGCCAAAAATATCATATTCAGCAAAATTATTTATAATTTTCAATGAGAAAAAAATGGACCTTCAACAAACTTGCAGATTTTCAGGACTTTCTGTCAATCAAGCCGGAACTTAACAGAAAAATTTACGTAGAAGTGTTGGAATCCAGCTTCTTTAGGGAGATGAAGGGTGTAACTTTTACCAGGGCCAGATGGAGAGAGTCTCGATTATGGACTCTTCAGAAATTTATTGATCAGAGAGACAAATATATACCTCAAATGATCATAGATTAATACAAAGTATACTCTTTGAAGTTCCTATAATTTTTCTAACAAACAAGATCTACTGAGATATAAATGATTAAGCCCTAGATTTTGGTTAATTAGACAGAGATGCAAATAGTTGAGATACACATCAGGGTAAAGTTTATTATACCAGTGTCTCAAGTATCTTTTTTCCCAAATACTTTTAGTCTCTATTGTGGACTCTTTTTCCTGTCCTAAGTTCAAAAGTTTACTTTAATCCAAAGAGTATTGTTTACATTTTGTTTCAGTCACTAGATTATTAATTTATTATATTGACAAGCAGTCTCTGCTATTTCAATAAAGAAGTTTTGATGAGCCAAGGTACTATAAGATTCAAAACCGGGAATGCATTCTTACCTCCTGGCCTCTACATATAAGAGCTAATATCAAAGATCAATTTTAAGCAACTCAACATGGAGAAACTGTTTACACATGGACAAATGTTTATTTTTTTTTTTAATGGGAAATGTATACCGTATGTTTAAGATTCACATCAACAATAGGGTAGCTCAGAAAAAAAAAAAAAGACTGGCAGAGTTAAGATAAAAATAGTCATCATGTTATACAAATGAGGTGCAGAGAAAAACTAGTCACAGAGGCATTAGAGGGGAGAGTAGGGCTCGTATTTCTGAAAACCTACTCATATCAGGAATGGATCCAATAGCTAACACTACTTATATTCTATGAAGGGTAGAGCACCCTCCAAAATCTATAAAGAAATAAGGGGGGAGTGATGAGCAGATGAGGAAGCAAAGAGTAAGAGAAGAAGACAAGGGAGGTATCCTTGAGTTGGGGGAGATTAAGTAATGGCAAATCAAGTTACGGAGCAGAATTCAATTAAAGAATCAGCAGGGATAAGAAAGACATTTGTGTGTGTCTGTGTGTGTGTGTGTGTCTACATATATACATAAATATATCTTTTCTTAATTGTAGTTTGCTTGGGGTAGGGAGAGGATAAAAGGAAGAAAAAAAGAATAAAGTAAATAATGTGCACAGCAGAGAACAAAAGAACAATTTACTAGGAAGTACATTCATGAATATAATTTCTTCTACTACTACACATACTTTCTTGATCTGGTAATTTGTTGTTATATATTTTGAATCCTCTTTGATATTCTGCTGGGCACATGACAATGTTTTCTTTTGTTTTGCCTTATTTTGTTTTGTATTCTTTTTCTGCTTTTCTTTTTTTTTTTTTTTCTTACTCTTTTTTCAAATTAAAAGGAGAGGCATCACTTTCCTGATGTCATTGATCCTTTTCAAGAAAGAAGGACAAACTGTAACAATAGGTGAATGCAAATCTTCCTGACATTGGCTAGAGCTGGGAAGGATCAAGGGAATATTGAGATGGACCTCTGTGGTTGCTAGGAGATGAGAGTTGGGAAAGGAAGCTCATTCTGAGTTGGAGTGTTATATGCTGATGACAGGGGACCAGAGAAGAGATAAGGATCTCAGTAGCTTTCTCTTAGATGCTATCATTAGAGAAGGGATAAAATTTGTACTTCTGCTTTTGTTTATAATGTTTAAGACTTTTCCAGGCTTCAGAATCTCCTGGCTAGAAGTAGTTTTTCCGCTGTGTATTTAGGGTTGGCCCTTGATAAAATTGTGAGTCAGAAAATTATTCATGTTTTGTCCCTTTATTTTTTGCCCTCTCTTAGTACTATGTGGGACCACTCCCAGTACCTGCCACTCTCTGTGAAGTGATGTAGTCAGGATAGCAATACTTATTTGAAATAAACATGTGACAAATTCACAATGGCCATTCTCTTTGGCAAAAGGTAGATTTATTTCAGGAAATAGGATACAGGCAAAATGAAGGGATTCAATAGATACCAGGAATGGTAAATATGAAATAGAGTTGGGAGAACTTATAGTTAGAAAGGAAAGGAATTTGGAAGAATCCATTAAAAGAATATACCATTCTAAGCATGCCATTGATTGACAAGTTAGATCTATAGAGGAGTTTAACAGACTAAGGAGAAAAGCACCATTAAGGGAGAGAAAGAAAGTAACTTATGATGAGGTGAAGTCTAGTTTTGGGGCTCCCGGTATGAGTACCAAATGATAAGATCTAGATTTGTGGAACTAAAATGAGATTAGGGTTCCTGATGGTCAGGGAGTTAAATGATAAGGTCTAGTGGCAAGTTTGGGGTTCAGGGAACCAAATGGAGAGGTTAGGTTCCCCTATGCCCCTTGGGATTCAGCACAAGGGTAGGGAGTTTTGGGAAACCCCCTTCTGGCAGCACAGGGATTCTTTGTAAAGGAATTTACAAACCTGAAAACCTAGATTGATAAAAGGTTTATTACAGGGATTGGGAAGTAAGGTTAAAAATCCTGACAGAGAGGCATAAAGTCTCATTAGGGAAATAGGTGAGGATAAAGAGAGGAAAACACTGGAAAAGAATATTATTCCAGTGGGCAGAGGCCTCCTTGGCATAGCATGGCATGTTTAGAACCTCGGCAAAGAGAGGATTTTAGTTTGGCTTTTTTATAATAGGAGCTTTGGCTACAAGTTGAAGGGGGCTAGTGGGTGAAGTCCCACATTGGCTCCTCAGTGGGTTTCAGCTAGAGCTAGAATTTGAATAGAATTGAATGAGTTTCTTTAATTGAATAGGGTTGGAATTGTTTTATCTCAGGACTGAATCAATCCCACCTAGATAACAGAATGAAGCTGTTTATCTTGTTTCCCTCGGGCGGGGTCCCTCACTGAGGCAGAGCTGAAGGAGATTTTCTCCTTCAAAGAGTTTTCAAGTTTCAGGGTCCCTTCTTCACTCATAGTGGGTTTAGTCCTGAGGAAAACTTAACAAAAATCTTCATCATAATCAGACCTTTTATAGGGGAAATTTATGCTTGGGGATTTTGGGGAGAACATCAGTCAAGAAGGGAACTCAAAGGGAGGGGTCAGAAGCCAGATCTGGCAGACTGGGTCCCAGCTCTGCCTAAAGATTGTTACTAATCAATATCGCCAAAGATTGTTTGAAGATACTCAGAGATTGGGGGATGGATAATAAGGGTTGATATAGAATTCCTTACAATCAGGATAATCTGGGAAAGTTAAGTTTCAGGGTAAGGCTTTCCTAAAAGAATCAGGAGCTTTCTATGAAATTGATTCTATAAGGTAGCTTGAGTTTGGGAGGGGAAGAGGCCATCAGAATGATGAGGTAATAGAGAACCTCAAAATGATGAGGTAACTTGAACCAAATCATGAGATAAATACTTAATAATGAGGTATATACCTCAATAGGATTAAGTGAGGTCTAGTGGCAGGATTCGGGGTACAGGAAGTCACATGGAGCTACCCTGCAACCCCCTTAGGATTCGGTGCAAGGATACAAGGTTAAATCAGGTCTAGTGGCGGCGAGAGTCCCCTGTAAATGAATTTACAGGCCCGAAAACCTAGATGGGTAAAAGATGTTTATTGCAGGGTTTGGAAGCAAAGTTAAGGTCTGGTTAGCAAAAGGCATTAGATAGAGGAAGATAAACGCCGAAAGTGGCGGGGACAGAGAATCTCTGATGCAAGCATCTTGGCTGGCATCTTTCAAATCTCTGAACCAAAGATGGTTCTAGCTTTGCTCCTTTTATCTGCTTGAAGAAGTAATGGGCGGAGCTCAGGTTAATTCCTAGAAGGCCAGATTTTTGGCGGGCTTTATCCAAGCCAGCTCAGATCTAGTGGGGGGCTGGGTACAAGCCCAGACTAGTTTGACCAGATCTTGTATCAAAGGTCCAAGTCCCAAAGGAAGTTGGAGATCAAACAAGGAATACCAAAGGGGCTACCGCCCTCAACAAGAACAGTTTAAAAGTGCTATGGTTTTTCCGTAGCAATCACAGAAATGACCATTGTATTTATTTCCTGAAAGTCATTGAAATAAGAGCCTATGAATAAACACTAGACTCTTGTTTTTGTTGTCTTACCCTGAATGCTGAACTCTTAAAATCTATAGAGGTGGAATGTTTATTAATTAGATCAGGGGTTCTCAAACTATGGGCCTACAGGCCAGATGCAGCCGCTGAGGACGTTTATGAGGCCTGTCTGTCGGGTTATGGCAAATGGGCTGAGGGGGCGGAGACAGAGTGTGAGTTTTTGTTTTCACTATGGTTCGGCCCTCCAACAGTCTGAGGGACAGTGAACTGGCCCCCGGTTTAAAAAGTCTGAGGACCACTGGACTAGATGATCCAGACACTTCTATGATGATTTGCTATCATTAACACCTGATTCCCTCATCTTCTGAAGGGAAAATAAATGCTTTAAATTTGTTGGCTTGAAGTCCTAATTCTAGGCCCATTGATAACTTAAGAAAAATGGGATTGTCTTCATCTTCTAAGTGTAGAAGATATATAACTGGGAGCCATGTGTTATAACAGAAAGTGCTAGATTTCAGCTAAGCAGGAAACATCATGGCAAGGCAACAAACATTGATTAAGTGCTTACTATGTTCCTAGCAAGGTGCTAGGCTTCACAGATACAAAAATGAGCAAAAAGTTAGCTCCTGCCCCTAAGGAACTAACAGTCTAATGAAAGAAGACTACACACAAAAAGGTGGGGAAAGGAGAAAATATCTACTTCCGTGATGGAAAATTCAGAGAATCAGAAACACTGTCTAGAGAAACTAAGGATAGTTGGCTGGGCCTCCTTCCTCACCACTGGGAGAAGGCTGGCATGAAGGAGGAAGGAGGAATGTTCTGGGATAAGAAGTTCCTAGATACTGAGGAAAATTTCCAGAAGACTGGAATTTGAATTCTTATCATCTGTGTGCAAGTCATTTAATCTCTTTGGCCATCAGTTCTCTCAGGCTTGATGGCTATTAAGGTCCCAATAAGCTCTAAATTCATGATCCTGTGGCACAGAGAATAGGTCTCTTTCTACAGGTAGCTGCCAATGTGATTTCTGAAAGCAGAGCCTTCACTTTTTCTCTCAGATAGAGCTGCCTTACAAAGTTCTCATGGAACAATAATATTCCATTACATTCACTTTTTAAAAAAATGCCCAGTAGGTGAGGTGGCCACACCCCTAAATCCGCCTGAAATCCAAGCTTCATAGAATATGAGATGTTTCAACATGTCCTACTGAATGACTTAGTAATTTTCCACTTATTCATTTGCCTTGCCGGTTCTGTTCAAACAGGCTAATTGTTTCCCCTAAAAGACTCAGGTGTAGTAAGAGAAGGTCACCTGAGAATACATAAACAACTGTAGCTACTATTGGCAAAAGCTCATCTCTCCAATGCCAATAGAATTTGATTTAATCACTGAAAGCCCTCCAGCAAAAGAGAAAATCCAATGAGGAGGCTCCCCCTAGTGGTCTACAGAAAGAAACTAGGCAGAAAGAGAAAATGCCCATTATTTCTGTTGGCCCACCAATGCTGTAGAGTCCCAAGTTCTATCTAGTGAACTGAAGTGTTACTGACTTGGTGGGGTATAGGTATGCTGGAACATTTTTAGATGTTCATATTAGGCACCCAATGCATATCTCTTGAAAAAAATGAAGGAATGAAAAGATTGACCCAATACTACTTTCTATATGTTATTTTAATCTTTAAATGTAGGATTTTTAAAAAATCAAGTAAGAGTATTTTAATTTTCCAATTGGAATTTCCAATTGCAAGTAAAGATAATTTTCAACATTCATTTTTGTAAGATTTTGAGTTCCAAATTTTTTTTTCTCCTTCACGCTTTTCCCTCCCCAAGACAGCAATCTGATATAGGTTATACATGTATAATAATTTAAAATATATTTACATATTTGTCATATTGTGAAAGAAAAATCAAAACAAAAGGAAAAAGCATGAAAAAGGAAAGGCAGACACTGATGCATTGTTGGTGGAGTTGTGAATGGATCCAACCATTCTGGAGAGCAATTTGGAAATATGCTCAAAAGTTATCAAACTGTGCATACCCCTTGACCCAGCAGTGTTACTCCTGGGCCTATATCCCAAAGAGATCTTAAAGAAGGGAAAGGGACCCACATGTTCAAAAATGTTCCAGAAACTGGAAACTGAGTGGATCCCATCAACTGGAGAATGGCTGAATAAATTGTGGTATATGAATGTTATGGAATATTATTGTTCTATAAGAAATGACCAACAGGATAATTTCAGAAAGGCCTGGAGAGGCTTACATGAATGATGCTGAGTGAAATGAGCAGAACCAGAAGATCATTATGCACTTCAACAACAAAATTATATGAGGATCAGTTCTGATGGACGTGGCTCTCTTCAGCAAGGAGAAGATCCAAATCAGCTCCACTTGATCTGTAATGAACAGAACCAGCTACACCCTGAGAAAGAACACTGGGAAATGAGTATGGACCACAACATAGCATTTCCACTCTTTCTATTATTGTTTGCTTGCATTTTGTTTTTTCTTCTCAGGTTATTTTTACCTCCTTTCAAAATCCAATCTTTCTTGTGCAGCAAGATAACTGTATAAATATGTATACATACATACTATTTAATATATAATTGAACATATTTAACATGTATGGACTACCTGCCATCTAGGGGAAGAGGTGGAGGGAAGGAGGAGAAAAGTTGAAACAAGTTCTTGCAAGGGCCAATATTGAAAAATTATCTATGCATATGTTTTGTATATATAAAAAGAGAGAGAGAGAGAGAGAGAGAGAGAGAGAGAGAGAGAGAGAGAGAGAGAGAGAGAGAGAGAGAGAGGTGAAAATAATATGCTTTGATTCCCATTTAGTCTCCATAATTCTCCTCTGGATGTGGATGACATTTTCCATCCCAAATCTATAGGACTTGTTTTGGATCCCTGTATTGCTGAGAAGAGCTAAGTCTACCATACCTGATCATCACATCATCTTGCAGTTACTGTGTATAATGTTCTCCTGGTTCTGCTTAGCATTGGTTCATTTAAGTCAGGCTTTTCTGAAATTAGCCTGCTCATCATTTCTTATAGAATGATATTTCACTATATTCATATACTATAATTTATTCAGCCATTTCTTTATTGATGGATGGGCTTCCACACAATTTCCAATTTCTTGCCACTATAAAAAAAATACTATAAACATTTTTGCAAATGTGAGTCCTTTCCCCTCTTTTATGATTTCTTTGGGATATAGATCTAGTAGTGACACAGCTAGATCAAAGTGGTATGTATAGTCCTTTACACTTTTGGACATAGTACCAAATTGCTCTCCAGAATGGCTAGATCACTTCACAATGCACTAACAATGCATTAGTGTCCCAGTTTTCCCACATCTACTTTAATATTTATCATTATCTTTTTCTGTCATCTTAGCCACTTTGATAGGTATGAGATGATACCTCAAAAGTTGATCTCTAATCAATAGTGATTTAGAATATTTTTTTCATATGACTATAAATGGCTTTAATTTCTTCACCTGAAAAATTGTCTGTTCATATCTTTTAACCATTTATCAATTGGGGGGAATGACCTGTATTTTTATAAATTTGATTCATTTCTCAATATATTTTAGAAATGAGGTATTTATCAGAAATATTGGCTGTAAAAATTGTTTCTCAGTTTTCTGCTTCCATTCTCATCTTGGCTGCATTGACTTTGTGCAAAACTTCTTTAATTTAATGTAATCAAAATCATCCATTTTGCATTCATAATGTTCTATCTCTTATTTGGTTATAACTCTTCCCTTCTCCATAAATATGACAGATTAACTATTCCTTGTTCTCCTAATTTGCTTATAGTATCGCCTTTTATATCTAAATCATGTACCCATTTTGATCATATCTTGATATAGGGTATGAGTTGTTAGTCTAAGCCTAGGGAGTGTGAAATTTTTGATGTATTAAAAAAAAAAAAACCCCCAAAACAACCCATTTTGGAAAGAAAAACAGCGTCGGGTAGTTTCTTGACTGATAAGAAAAGAGAGGCTAGTTTTAAAAACTCTAAATGCTTTCTGTATTGTGGTGTGCATTAAATTAGCTCCTCAGTTTCTCAGGTCAGGATTTTCTTTTGTTTTACTGATGATGAAAAAAAAATCTAAAAAGCAGTTAGGATCAGGAAATACCATCACCATAAAATGTTTGAATATAAAAGCTGTTTGGGTTTTAAAAAATACTCAATCTACTCAGTTCCTCTTTGCAAGAAGGAAGTACAAAATTATTACATGTGTTATTTTTGCAGGGATTCAGATATATTTCACAAGTAAAAATAATGATGATTGAAGATGAAAAAAGATCTGAAAGATCATTTAGTCCAATTCTTACATTTTACGTGTAGGAGGAGGAGTTGAAGACCAGAGAGATTCAGAGATCTGTAAATGGCCAAAAAAAAAAAAAAAGTGACTCAATTATCATTGACATCCTGTTCTCTCATTCCAGATAGAATTTTTCAGATATTTGAAAAATACTCAGTTATTTTCAGATATTAGGAAGAAAAATTAGATTTCTTCTATGTGGAACTAATTAGTAGAAAGTATAAGAAGTTCTTAATAAAAAGGAAAACTTTATAATAATTAGAATTGCTACTATCCTTCAAAAAAAAAAAAAAAAAAAAAGAGTTCCACAATATAGTTGTAAGCAGAGTAGTTGATTACTTATTAGAGTGGAAGGAAAGATACATATATTAGGCAGAGGGTTGGAATTTAAACCCACAGAAGTATCTTTTTATTCTGAAATTCCATAATAATTATGTTTCTCAAAACATCTTTATTTATTATACTAATAATATAAGAAAATAGGAAATCAAAAGTTCATGTCTGTGAATATTTACCATATACTGGGTATCAGATGTTATGTCAGTCTTCAGAGATGTAATGATAAAAATGAAACAGTTTTTTTCTTCTGTTAACTATTTCCAATTTATCATCTATGTCTATATCTATCTGTCTAGGTATCTAGCTCTCTGCCTATATTTATCTATAGCCATATATCTTGTTTGTACATTTGTCCTTAAATTGTTTCCCTTATTAAACTGTGTGCTCCATGGAAGATTTTTTTTTTTTTTGGTCTTTTTCTATATCTTCAATGTTTAACACAGTGACTGATACATAATAGAAGCTTAATAAATCTTTATGGACTGGCTGATTGATCCGATAAGATTTTGAGATAAACAAAATATACAATAGAAAAATAACTAGTCTTATTTTAAAAAAGATAGAAAAAAACCAAATTGTTGGCATAAAAGTGAAAAAAGGAATTCACATTAGCTGGAGAGAAAATAAATGAAACTCAGAATTTTTTTTGGCCAATTATATGATAACAAAATGTTAACAGGTTAAATAGATATATATTTACAAAAAATATAAAAAACTCTGAATAGAAATAGATAATTTAAATAACCCACTATTAGGAAAAAAAAATTGAACAAGCCATAAATGAACTCCCAAAGAAAATAATTCCTAGAGTAAATGGATTTATAACTAAATTCTATCAAGCATTCAAAGAATAATTAATTCTAATATTATAGAAACTGTAAAAATAGGAAAAGAAGGCATCTTACTAAATTCCTTACAAATATGGCCCTTAAACTAGGAGAGACAAAGCTGAAAAAAAAAAGCTATAGTTCACTATTTCTAATGAATACATAAAAACTTTTTAAATAAAATGTTAGCAACAACATATTTAAGAGATTGTATAGTATGGTCAGGTTGGATTTAAATTCAGAATACAGGGTATTCAAAATAAGAAACACTTTAAACACAATAACCAATGTTAATAATAAAAATAATTATACTAATATTCCAAAAAAAGCTTTTTGACAAAATTTTATACTCATTTCTGTTAAAAATGCTAATACATCATGGAACTGAATGTATTTTGCCTTTCTATGTTAAATGGTATCTAATAAAAAATAAGAGCCATTATTATATATACTGGAGAAAGGCTAAAGAACTTTCCAATGAAATCAAGGTTAAAATAACACCACTATTTGATCTAATTCTAGAAATGTTAGCTATAGCAGTCAGACATGAAAAAGAAATTGAAAGAATAAGCATATGCAAAGAAGAAACAAAACTTTTAATTTTTAGCAGATGACATAATTTAGAGAACTCTAAAGAGTTCAAAATTTTCAAAATTTCAAAATTAAATTTCAAAATATGAAAAAGTATTTGAAACAATAACCAGTAAAATTTCAAAAAATATGAAATAAACTCAAATAAATCATCAGCATTTTATATAATAACAATAGGTAGTATATCTATATGTATGCATATGTATATATAGTTATAAAGTGCTTCATATATATTATATTATTTGATCCTCATAGCACCCCTGAGGTAGATGCTTTTATTATTATAGAAGAAAAACCTGAGGCAAGCTGTGGATAAATAACCTATTTAGGGTTATGTAGTTTGACTTAGGTTTGAATCTGACTCCAGATTCAACATTCTGTATATTGTTTTATCTTGCTGCTTGCTGCCAAAAAAAAAAAAAAAAGCAAGAAGGAAGAGATAGAAAAAAAAATTCTATTCAAAATAACTGCAGAAGATATAAAATACTTAGACATCTACCTACTAAAATATACATAGAAACTATATTCAACCATATTATATATAATTCAACTATAAAACTCTTTGTATAGAAATAAATACAATTGCTCATAATTAGGCCATACCACTACATAGTGCAGTGGAGCATTTGGAGATAAGTTTCTATGGGCAGAAGAAATATTTTAAAGTCTATACATGGACTAAAAAACAGGCTATAATTGACTCTGGTAAATAAATAAAAATAAAAATGCCTTTATGATTTATGAAGTAATGTAATAAGCTATTTCATTCAATCTTTACAACAGCCTGTAAGGTAGACATCATTATTGGCTTCATTTTATATATGAGGAAACAGAGATAAGTGATTTCTCAGAGTCACACAGGTAGAAAGCATCTGAGGCAATTTGAATTCAGGACTTCTAGATTCAAATTCTGGCTTTTTTTTTTTTTTTTTTTTTTTAACCAACTGCTTCACCTAGCTACTCATTTCTGGAAAAAGACTAGTTTATTTCCCTTTGTTTTGAAGAAGAGGGAAGAAGATAAAATTGTTTGAGGAGGAGAAGTGAGAAAGCTTATTGCAGTGAATAGTCCGGCCTTTAAATTTTGAATATTATAGAGTCATCCTATGGATAAAAAGACAGTAATGAAGTAATGTAATAAGCTATTTCATTCAATCTTTACAACAGCCTGTAAGGTAGACATCATTATTGGCTTCATTTTATATATGAGGAAACAGAGATAAGTGATTTCTCAGAGTCACACAGGTAGAAAGCATCTGAGGCAATTTGAATTCAGGACTTCTAGATTCAAATTCTGGCTTTTTTTTTTTTTTTTTTTTTTTAACCAACTGCTTCACCTAGCTACTCATTTCTGGAAAAAGACTAGTTTATTTCCCTTTGTTTTGAAGAAGAGGGAAGAAGATAAAATTGTTTGAGGAGGAGAAGTGAGAAAGCTTATTGCAGTGAATAGTCCGGCCTTTAAATTTTGAATATTATAGAGTCATCCTATGGATAAAAAGACAGTAATGAAGTAATGTAATAAGCTATTTCATTCAATCTTTACAACAGCCTGTAAGGTAGACATCATTATTGGCTTCATTTTATATATGAGGAAACAGAGATAAGTGATTTCTCAGAGTCACACAGGTAGAAAGCATCTGAGGCAATTTGAATTCAGGACTTCTAGATTCAAATTCTGGCTTTTTTTTTTTTTTTTTTTTTAACCAACTGCTTCACCTAGCTACTCATTTCTGGAAAAAGACTAGTTTATTTCCCTTTGTTTTGAAGAAGAGGGAAGAAGATAAAATTGTTTGAGGAGGAGAAGTGAGAAAGCTTATTGCAGTGAATAGTCCGGCCTTTAAATTTTGAATATTATAGAGTCATCCTATGGATAAAAAGACAGCCTTGGAATTAGGAAGCCCTGGATTTGACTGCTGTCTCTTACATATACTGGCTCTGTGACCTTGTGGATATTGTTCTAAATACTTCCATGACAGGCCAGGCAGTTTGGGCTTTGCTTTGAGCAAGGAAGATAGATGGGAAATTCAAACGATGGCAGATTGAGAGACTATAATAGATAGGAGAAAGGCAGAGACACTTTGACCAGTATTAAACCATGTCCAGTGCCCTAGGGAACCATCTCCATCCTTTATGGTAACATGGGACATACCTGGGGCTGAGGCAAAGGAAAGGTCTCGTTGCATTTTCCCCTCTGAGAAAATTTATTGCTGAAGGCAAACTGCCTGGCTCCCCATGGTATTCTTCTACAAGAGTTCCTCCTATATGGCAGTGCATAAAGATTAGGGGATAGATAATAACAGGAGTAATAATGTGGCTGGAAAATACCAGGGCCATCTATATTCCAAGAGGGATAGAAACACTCAAAAGAGTGGCTAACTTTCTTTTCACCTTATATAACCAACAGACACCCTGATACAAATGTATGCGATTACTAACTGTTAAAGTTATGCACCATTAGGCATTGTGCTGATGATATCATTCCTATATCTGGCCTTGCAATTATGTAGAGGAAGGTTATGTTTGGCAACTTTTTTCATTTCATGGTTGAATGCTACAAATTCTGCAGCATGATTGAAATCATTATAGAAAAAAATGTTATAATCAAACTCAACATTTTTCTCTCTTGCTTAACACTTGTTGTTACCTATTCCCAATTGAACATGGTTGATGTTCATAAAAGGAAAGATTTCATTCTGGAGATCTGAGAGAACATCTACTCCAGCTTCCCCATTTAAAGATGAGGAAAATGGGGTCAAAAGGTAAAAATGACACCTCAAAAATGCTAATTTCCTAGGGTAGCAGAGAAACCCTCAAATCCAAGTCTTCTGACTCCCATTCCTGTTTTTCTCTTTATACTATGAGATTATTCCCTAACAGAACCATGCTAATTTATCTTTAAGACTGAAATGAAAAAGTGAGAAGTCAACTACATATTAAATATTATATAATTTTGAAGTCAGGAGGAAATGTAACATGTGTAAATGGGAATCAAGGAATACTTATTGCTCTAAAATATAGGGATTAGGACTGTATCTGATATTTCTTTTATGTAAGGAACACCCAGAGGAGGAAAGTCCATACATAACTTAATTAAGCCTAGTGCTTAGTCTTAAAATATTCAGTTTAGAAATAAACTGTTATTTTACTAATATAGATACAATTTAAGATATCTGAGAGATTCCTAAATATTGACTTTGCAAACAAAGCGAATGAAACAAATGCCAGTAATAGAATATCAGACTATGCTCTACCATAAAATAATAAAGTTTACTGGATGGCACACTGGATGGAACATTGAGATTGGAAACAGGAAGGCCATTTTCCTGAGTACAAATGTAGTCTCAGATTCTTACTAAATGTAGGACTGTGGTCAAGTCGCTTAACCTGTTTGCCTTAGTTTACTCATCTGTAAAATGAGCTGGAAAAGAAAATGGCAAAAAAACTTTACCAGGAAAATTCCAAATGAAGTTGTGAAGAGTCAGACACAAATATAATGGCTGAGCAACAACTGAATATATAGTGCCATTTGACAATATAATAAACACTTTCCTATTTGCCAGTGGGAAATGTCATATTACATATAATATACATGAATTACTTCAAACTAGTAATTGTCTATAACAATAAAATCCAACTTTTACTGAAAGAATTTGAGTTTCTATAAATGTGAGACTAAGTATTTGTACATTTATATTTACATATTCAAAGTATATATGCATTAGCAGCTGGAGGAGTGATGATGGGTAGAAAATCAGGAAAAACCCTATGTGAAAGATAGTATTTGAAGGTGTGAAGAAAATTAGAAATATTAAGGTGAAAAGGGGCAATAATTGTAAACCTAAGTCTGTAAAAGAAATGTATTAAGGTTATATTAATGATAGCTAACAAACAATTTTCCTCCAGTGAAGGAAAATACATTGTTTTCCAGAAATAGCATGTTTTATTTTTTTTTTTTTTTTTTTTTTTTTTGATATTTCTAGTTGTTAGAATGTTTTAAAGTCTATTAAAAAAAACCAAAACAACCTTTTACTTGTTTCTAGATCTATTCTTTGGGGCCAAGCAATACAATTCTAACACCTTTTTTTTTTTCCCTGAAATAGTCCTTTAGATACTTGAACATACTCTATCATATTTTCCTCAAACCTTCTAGTCTTACCAAGAAACAGGAATTCCTTCCATCCATTATCATATTTCATAATCTTAAGACTCTTCATTATGCTTCATTTAATTAAGAGTAATATTACATTAGGGTTTTTTGGGGGTTACCATTTCATACTGGCATTGGGTATGGTGGTAGAGAGTTGCCTCTTAAATTAGGAAGAACTAGATTTAAGTCCCAATTCTGAGACATACTGTGTCTTGGGCAACTGATTTGACCTTTTAGTGTCCCAGACATGATATAAATTATAGAGTAGTTGTCAATGTGTATTTGAAGTCTCCACTCAAATGAAATCATGCGCAAAAAAAACCCCAGTCAGTTATTTTCTTCTGTTGAACTTTTAGTCCACTAAAACCCTCAGATCTTTTTTCACTTAAACCATGAAAAACAAAATTAATTGTTTTATGTATTTACAGATGACTTTAGAAATCACAGAAGATGTTAATTCTATAGAGGTCCCAGCTTTAGGGATTTGGAAACACAAAGATGATTTTGTTGCTGATTACCCATTTATTTATAAGATCAGGTACCAGAAAATAAGTAACTTGATTTTCTTTGGAAAATGTCATCTTCTTTAAAATGGTACATAACAAAAAATTATGTGACTTCTAGTAGGTAGTTTCAGTAGAGAATCACTTTGTAAATATGACACATTACTTATGCAATGATTTTCTTTACCACTAATAAAGAACTTGATATGGATCTTATTTGATTTGGTCAATCCTTGTAATCTGTGGAGATATTTTTGGTAACCTTATTGTGATTTTTGGTTATACCTCCTAGTTTCGAGCCACCTACAAAACTAATAATCATATTTAATTGCCATTTATTCCTTCATCCAAGAGAATAAAAAAAAATCTTGACTAGTGCAAAGCACGCCTTTCTCCTTTAGGTTACAGCCTCCTCGAAATGATGATTTTTTTCCTATTTGCTTTTCCAGTGCTTAGCACAGCGCCTGACACATATTAGCCAACTATCTCCCTCTACCACGAAGTGGTCGACCTCGGAGGGCAATGATATCGATAATGTAATTAATTATAGCAAAAAGACCCCGAAAGATTCCAGATATATTTTTGCTTTAATTATTCATACATGGTCTGAAGTGGCGCCCTCTAGCTGTAAATGAAGTGCGATGGCTTCGTCCATGACTTGCCCTTCTTATCCTAATTCTATTACACTTCCCCCCACTCCTTTTCGGAGAAATGTCCTGGGGGAGGTGGAAGGCAGTTAATAAATATTTATTACGCGCTCATCCTGCGCAAAAATAGGTTCAGTTCTCCAGGAGCTCACAGTCTAATGAGGCAAAGAGCCTAATGTAGACAGAGCCCGGTGGCCGGGTTCGGTTTTCTGGCTGTGGAGATTCGAAGGACTGACGGCTGAGAGCCGTGCCCAGAGCCGGGATGTATCTCGGGACATAGAGTTCCGTCTCTAGAGAGGACTGGCTTCCTTAGAGTTATCAGGCTGTTGCCATGGAGATCGCAGAGCGGATGGATGAGTTCACACAGTGTATCGCTGACTCCTCCTTCCGCTCCTCCTTTTTCTCTCCCTCCTCCCCATACGCTTTTTCCGGTTCTGCCAGCTCCACGCCCCCCATCGCCTTTGACACCATCTTGGGCCGTGCGTCAAAATGGCGCCCCCTGGGTCTCCCAAGGCGGAGCCTCGTGGAGCTGGTGATGGTGAGGCTGCGCACTGGCGTCTCCCAGCGTGGAGGGGCGGGGCTCCGCGGCTGCCCCTTCGACGTTCGCCCGCCCTCTCTCCATCTCCCTCCCCTTTCTGGCTCTTTCCCCGCCTTTCTCCCTTCGGGCGAACCCGGAAGTGGAGGTTCCGCGGCGGCAGCGGCTGAGGCGGCGGCGGGTACCTGCCGACAGCCCGGTGCCGAGTGAGGGCGCTGGCGGAGCCGAGCTGGCGAGAACCTCCGGGGGTTAGGGGTGGGGGGGACGGGACTGCGGCCGGGCGGCCCGGCCTGGACGGTGCAGGGGGCGCGATGGCCACGGCGGACCTGCAGGGGAAGTACCAGAAGCTGGCTCAGGAGTACTCGAAGGTAGCCAGCCCTCGCCCTAACCCCCCGGGACGGCGACCGGGGGGTGGGGGAAGGCCCCGCTGCCTCCCGTTGCCATGGTAGCGTCGAGGGCTGCTTCTCGGGAAAAGGGGCGGGCGGGCTGATGCTCCCGCAGCGGCCCCCATCCCCGCGACGCCCCGTGCACCTGCAGTCTAGGGCTAGGAGTAGGGTGCTGGGCGGGGTCCGGGGCTCCTTGGGATGCTGGGATGGAGGCAGAGTTTGGCGCCTCCTCGTCTGCACGTCCTGGGTTCTGGCTCCGAGGGTTGGCGTGGAGAGCAGGTGGATTGCCTTTCCCTGCCCGTTGCCTCAGTTTACCCAGGCCGACTTTGGGGAGGATCGCCCTCCCTTCCCAAAAGGATGGATCGGCGCTTGCCCGGACATCCGGATGTTCGTGGTCACCCCCTTCCACACAAGAAACCTTTTTAATTTCCTGGGCGTGGAAGTACTGGCTACATTGAGAGCGTTTCTGTGAGCACTTTGAAGATCTGGGCCTTATCTTTGCGCCCGGAGGCTCGGGAGCTAGCTCTATCCCCCGGGATGCCGGAACACTTGTGGAATGAAATTAAACGGGAGCTCTGCTCGCCGCCCCGCCAGTTGTTTTAAAGGCGGAGTGCAGGGGTGTCCCCTTTTATGTCCAGAGACCTTTATCTGTCTTATTTCTGAGGAGCGTTTGTAATGGAACCTGGAGGCTACCTGAGGGGTATTGAAACTTTAGCTTCTCCTGGTGGGAGCTTTCGCATTTGTGCAGGGAGTGGGACACAGGCCTTTCTTTCCTTTCTAGTGTCCCAAGAAACTGGAAACCAAGGTGGTCTTGTGCTTGATTCCGTTGTCTAATCACTATAAAAGCCATAAGGCAAAGCAACCCATTTTTAAACAAAGTATACTTACTGGTTGCATGAGGTGGTCTCCAAGGTTCTTTCTAGCGCTTGACATTCTATAATTAAGACTTCAGAACTCTTACCTCTGATTTTTGTCTCCTTCAAAGTAATCAATCCCGAAGGGCCTTCCTTTTTTTTTTTTTGAATATTATTATTGCTGAAACATTTTTGGGAATTGCGATCAGAGTAGGAATCACATTCTTTTGAATACCAGACAGCTGCATAGTGGAGGCACACTGGATTTGCATTAGTCAAAATACCCAGATTCCATTTCTAGTTTTTCAACTACCCTTGTGCACCAGGACAAGTTACACATGGCCTGAGCTTCAGATTCTTAGTAAAATGAAGGAGTTTGAAGAGATGATTTTTCTTTTAACGTCCCTTTCAACTCTGCATCTTATAACATCTTAAATGGTGGCAAATCTCTGTGCTTTGTATTTTTGAGAAATAGAAAAACTTTTTGTGGCCAGAATGAAAAACATGTTTAAGTGAGTGGGAACAAGCTTTCTATGTGGAGCCAGATACTTTACAAATATTATCTCATTTAATATTCACAACCACCCTGAGAGTTAGGTGCTGTCCTTGCCCCCAGGATAAAATTGAGGAAACTTTTAACCGTGATTAAGTGAATTGTCCAGGGTCAGGAAACTTGTAAATGTGAGGGAAAACTTATAAATGGCTGGATTTGAACTCAAGTCTTTCTGACACCAGGTCCAGCATTCCTCTCACATTGTTACTGGACACATTACAAAACTAGATAATTCCATTTTTATTACTTAAAAAAAATGACAATGAAATATTACTTCCCAAGGCTTGCATAGAGTAATGAGACTGACTTAACTTTTTGGTTGGTAAACTTGCTCTAAAGGAGTTCCAAAACTCCCTTTTTCAGTCATGGAACAAGTGCATAGGAAAAGATATAAAATAAGTTTAAAGGTTGGAATCTTAAAAACAAAATATCCATAGTCAACCAACCATAGTAAAGTTTCATTACTATATAGACACACCACTGAGATATATTGAATTTCTACTTGGTACAGTACTGACAGTACTAAAACATTTTCTGGCTTGTACAATACTAGACACTGAGGGAGATAGAAATACATGGCAAGCATTTCTTAATACTTAAGCTTCAGCCTCATCAAATAGACAAAATATGCACATTAAAAAGTTAAACTGCAAGGCAGGGGATGATTAATACCAACATAGAAGGTAATTGCTTAGGAATATAGAGGAGCAAGAGTCCAGCTTATCAGTTGGGAAAGACATGATGGGACCTTGTGGCTGAATTTAAAAGTTGGATAGGATTTGTTAGAGGAGATGACATTTCATATTGGTTGGGTAAGGAACTGAAACATTATGGAACACTATGATTGGATGAGCCTTATTAAATTAGGAAGGTTCACAATTTGGCTTTTCTACTGGTATTTTTATACTTTATTCCTTTCCATGAACTTTGTGATCCTCAGATACGTTGGCCTCCTTGCTACTCTTATACCACATGACACTCCATCGCCCAACTCAAGTGACTCTTTTCACTGGCCCAATGCCCCAAATGCTTTTTTTTACTAATGTTTTTCAACTTTCCTGAGTTGCTTTAAAATTCACCTTGCTTAAATCTCACCTCCTGCAAAAGAGGTTTTCTAGTCCTCTCCCTTCATTGCTAGTGTCTTTTCTCTGAAACTAGCTTTCATTTACACTGCATGTATCTAATGTTTACATAGTTATTTGTATGTATATTGTCTTCTCTACTGGGATGTGAGCTGAGATAGCTGGAACTGTGTATGTATCTTTCTTTTTATCCCCATCGTGTGGAGCATAGTGCTGAATAAATGATTGTTGACTGACTGGTGAGGAATATTGGAAAATAAGGTTGAACAGAGTCCTGGCCTGGTCTGTCATGTAACAAACTTTAATTTATGCTTGTTCTTTGTATATACTCTGCTCTGTCCTTGGGGGTTACAAAAATGAAGACTATCCCCCTCTCTTTCTCACACTAATTAAAACCTGATGAAGATATGATGAAAATGAAAATAACTATAATACTGTATAAAATGTGAAGAGACGTGGAGGAGTTATTTACAAAAAATCCTGTGGGGATTTAGAAGAGGAAGAATTTACTCCAGCTGTGAGTGTGGGGCAGATAATGGAGAAAATGGAATTTGGTCAGGCTCATGAAAAATGGATAGAATTTTGAGAAAGAAGGGAAAAGTTGGAAGGAATAGTGAGCAACAAAGGAATAGAGAAAAGCACAAGGCATATTGTAGGACTAGTAAGTCTTGAGTGGAAAGTATATGATGGGGAACTGTAGGAAATTGCATACTTTTCTTTTTCTAGAACAGAAAAGTAAGAAGGAATCTGGAATATCAGGTTGAGTTGTTTGGATTATATTCTATAAGCAAGTGAAAGTTTTGAATGGGAAACTAATTGATCAAAACTTTACAAAATTCACTCTTATTAGCATTATGTAGGATTATCAAAAGGCTATTCAAGTCTAAGGAGTTGGAATTTTATCCTATGGACTTTGGGGATTAATAGGTTTTGGAACAGAAGAGTGATAATAATGACTGTGGTATTTCAGAAAGGTTAATCTGATAGTTATGTGTTGTATAGATAAATTAGAGAACAATGAAAGCAGAAAGAACAGTGAGAAAGGGGTATTGGACAAATAATTCTGGAGGAGGGTAAGAAGGTATTCCCATTTCTAACATCCTAGAGTAGAGTGTTGTAAATGGGAATTAGAACAAAGGGGTATTGTAAGAGGAAAGACAAGCCTGTGTATTTAATTAGATTTTTAGATGTAAGGGAGAATCCAGAGATGACCCTGAGATTTGATAGTACTACTGAAAAAGTAAGGAGGTTGATCAGCAAGCATTTATTAAGTACTTCTTATGTGCCAGGCATTGCTGGGCAACTAAGGATACAAAGCCAAATATTAAATTATCTCTCTCCTCAAAGAACTCCCTCCTCTTAGTGGAGGCAACATCTTTACACATAAGTATATGTAAAATAAATACAAGTTTATTTTTGATGTGGGCAGGAAGGGTAAAGTGTAAGCATTTATAAGACTCTGTCTAAGACTATGTTAAATAGGACACTAACATTTGGAGATGTCAGGAGAGGAAGAGGAAACTACTTTTTGAAGGGGAAAGTGTTGAGTTTGACATGTTGAGTGTTTCCTAGCACATAAGATGAATGCATGAACAAAAGGAAAAAAACAAGACAAAACACTAAAGCAGTGTGTAAAGTGCTGGGAATACCTCTGCTCTTGAAGAATTCATATTCTAATGATGGAGATAGAGATTTCAGCTGTACTTTATATGGAAGGGCCTATGATCCATGAGTGTATGAATTAAGCAGATGGCAATTCATTTTATTTAATGTCATTTCTATTGATAAAGTCATATTGGTTTCTGATAAAATTGACAGTGGCAATTAGTAGCTTTGCTTTTGAGGAGATTGGGGCTGCTGCACCTACAGAAATAATTACTTTTCTAGCCTGTAGCTGTAGGGGTTTGTGTGGGGGATGGGGAGTAATTCTCTGACTTTGGTTTTGGCACTTAACCTGCATGTTAGTGATTGTTGATTGGGTAGTTGGCTGTAGATTGGCATTAGCAGAGAGGGCAGGCTTTCTCATTAGTCAGCATTCCTTCTATGACTAGAGGGTCTACTCTGGAAGCAGGGCTAGTGGTCTCAAGGGGGCTACTGTTTCTCTGGCTCCTGGCCTTATTTGTTCATTGCTGGTTGTGATTGGTGTTTGTCATAGTTGAAATAGAGTTATTTCCCCCTGATGAATTGAGAGCTAAGTTAGAAGTAGTACTGGTATTCCGAGGTGTTGCTGTTTCTGAGACCATTTTAAGTCACTTGAAGTGAGAGGAGGACAACTTAGTGAAAATGTGCAGTATGTAGTTGGATATGTGTCTGGGAATAAAAAGTCATGACTAAGGTAATGATTTGGGTGTCATCTTTTTAGAGATAACAGTTGTAACTGTGAGTACAATTAATTTCTCAGGAAAGAGAATATATAAACAGACCACTGGGGACAAAGATTAAACTCTGAGTTATTCCATGGTGTGGGGATCAGGTAGCCAAGAAGACACAGATATGATTGATCACAGTACTAAAAGGAAACCCTACATAGTGTTGTCTCTTGTAAGGCAAGGAAAAAAGAGTTTACAGGAAAAGGGGTAGTCAAAAGTCCTGTGCTATAGATAGATCAGAAAAAATCATGACTGAGGAAACTGTCATTTGTTTGGCCATTTAGGAAAGAGTATTGATAAATTTCAAAATTACATTTTCAGAAGTTTTCTGGGCTGACACCAGAATGCGGAATTCCTTGCTCAATATTGGACTAAGGAAATTCTAGTAGTATTTCTAAGAATAAAAACTATTAGCTTCACTTAGTTTTGTGTCCAGTCTGTTGATTTCTTCTACTTCCATTGTAACAGAAATCCTCTGTTGTTTTCTTTTTGTTAAATCAGCTGTGGATTCTCCGTTCAGTCTGCTCTTTTGCTGTAACTTTTGGATTTTTATTGGGACCCACTGGTGTTATTCCAAAAAGTTTTGGGGATGTATTGTTTTGTACTAGATTAAGGGCTGGCTGATGTATATAGGTAGGCACTATTATGTTTGCATTTAGAATAAGGTGCCTCTTTTAAAAAGTCTTTAGAGCAGGGGAAAATATTAGGGAATTTGAACTTCAGTTTTTCTCCGAGTTTAACTTTCTTCTACTTTGCAGTAATTGTTTCTTAAATTTGTCTTGGGAAGACTTCCTTTAACTTAAGATATACAGGATAGTTGCTATTTGGGAAGATAGAGTTAGGATACTTTTTTTTTTTCTTTCCAGATACTGAGAGACTTAATAGAATTTCAGTTGAAAAACAAACGAATAACTTGAGACCATTTGATCCATTTCATAATTTTACAGCTGAAGAAATTGAAGGCACTGGGTTACATGATACATATAATTAGTTCATGGGAGAGATATGACTTTCATAGGATTATATTTTTAAGAAGGTTTTTTTTTTTTTAAGATTGTCTCATCTATTTCTTTCATTTTACAAATAGGAAACTGAGATTCAGAAAGGTCGGACAAATAGTAAGAAGCAGAGCCAGGAGATCCAAACCCAGATCTTTAGATGGCAGATTCAGTGCTCTTTACACTACATGATGCTCTTTTTCATTTTTACAGATGAGGAAACTGAGGTCCCACGAGGTTAAATGATTTGCCCAAGGCTGCACAGGTAATATGTAGTAGAGCTGGGGCCTAACCCCACATTTCCTGACTCCTATTCTATTGCCTTTTCCACTCTTCTACAAAGAGTGGTCTGTAATATCTAGGCTTCCTGACATCTTAAAATGGCTTCCAGTCTGACCTACATTCTGGCCTTGGGTCTGTTTGAGACTGAATGAGTTAGTAATCACTACCTTGAATATTCTGGTCTCTTTAAGAGTCTTGTAGTAAGAATACTTCAAGTCCTAGTAATCAAGACAATTCATTAGAGCCCTATTCCATAGTTCAGATATGGTTATTGAAATTATTTTAATTGATTTTCTCTTACCCAGTTGACGATCTTATCCCCTGAAGTGATAAGTTAAGGATAGACTATCTTCATCAGTGGCTAAGACTGGAAGACAAGGTGAGAGTTTCCCCAGACCCTACTCATGGGAAAAAGAATATTTGAATTTTTTCAAATGTTAGCAGGTGCCTTATACTGCTTGTTCTTGAGTTCAGAGTTGGTTGATAACTTATATTTAATCAATGATGTCCTCTGATACCTTCAAAATTCAGAAATGAGGATTAGCTAAAAGAAACACCAAGTGGATGATATCTTATCTTAAATTTCTGTAGGGGTAAGTGGATGAGGGCCTGGCTTTGCTTGTTGAAGATGATGTCAAAAAAGTCACTGTTTCATAATGAATTCCCTGATAGGTCTTCCTGTAACAAATGCCATATGACCATGAGTTGAAGGCCCGGGAATGTTTTGCCCAAGAAAAAAAATTTGTGGTACATGAAAGTTGCCTTCAACTATCTGAAGGGTTCTTATATGGAAGAGGGAATCGACTTGTTCTGCTCTGCTTTTCCTCAAAGAGAAGAACTAGGAGAAATGGGTAGAAGTTAACATGAGGGAAATTGAGATTCTCTATAAGGAGAATCTTTTTTTTTTTGTAATTAGCACTGTATAAAAATTGAGGGGGGCTGCCTCACAGTAAGTTGTGTTCATACTTATTCGAAATATTTAAGGGAAAGCTGGATGCTTAAATTTTTCATGTATGTTGGAAGAGGGAATTCTTTTACCAACATAGATTGGACAAAGTGACCTTTAAGGTTTCTTCTAAAGATGAGATTTTGTGGAATTTTACTGATCAAAGAGTCTGTGAGAGAGCTAGTGAATAGCTCAGAATAATAGTTCATTGCTGTTTGTTGAAAAAGAACTTAAAAGGAAGTCTGGTCAATGATGAGGTGTCCTGAAACAAAAAACCTGTACAGGAACATTTTCTGCTGAAGAGGCAGCAGCATAGTTTGGAAATATCCCTTTTTTCTATTTGGAATTATTCAATTTATCTCATTTGAGGAAAGTGATAAGAAAATAATGTGGCCAGAACTAATCAGTTTTTCAAAAAGAAGCAGGTGAAAAGCCAGAAGCATATTACAGATTTGGTTTTCAGAGTTAGTGATGTTTTTGATACACAGGTAATAGAGATGTGTGAACCTTTGTTTGGTTGATCATTCAGTAAACAAGAAATCGGTAAGTGCTTCTTTGTGACAGGCATTCTGCTAAGTGCCAGAGTTACAAAGAAAGGCAAAAACAGGGTTCCTCCACTCTGGGAGGAAAAGGAGGTGTGAATAACTATGTATATTCAAGATTTATACATTGTAATCAGAAGATAATCTCAGAGGGAAGGCAGTAGCATTGAGATGAAGGGAGGATGGGATGCAGAATGCCTTTGTAGAATATGGAATTTCAGCTGAGTTTTAAGGGAAGCCAATGTTACAGGAGTTGGAAGTAAAGGATAAAAGTATTCTTTGTACAGTACAATGCTTGTACAAATGTATTGAATTGGGAGATGGAGTGTTATGTTTGAGGAATGAAAGGTAGGCCGGGGGTAGCTAGATTGTAGAATTCCTAGAAGGGAGTAAAATGAATTGAAAGGTAGCAAGAAAATATTGTGAAGGTTTTTAAACTCTAAACATAAGATGAAAAGTTGTAAAGGTTCCTAGAAATCATGTTTTAAGTCCTTCATTTTACAGATGAGGAAATGGAGGCACCTCAGACTAGTATTAATAGTGATAATAGTATGTAGGTTTTTTGTTTATTTGGAGGCAACAGGATTAAGTAATGTGCTCAGGATCACACAGTAAGTGTCTGAAGCAGGATTTGAACTTTAATTCTCTTGATTTCATTGCCAGTGTTCTGTCCATTATGCCATCTAGTTTCCCCAATGACAATAATTGGAAAGAAATTTGAGTTAAAGGATTTTATTCTGCATATTTTGCATAGCAAAAAATTCAGGGGTTGATAAACTATATGGGCCAGATTTGTTCTGCTTTCTTTTTTTGTATAGCTAATGAACTAAGAAGTGTCTTTATCTTAGTTCATAGTCCATAGGAAAATAGGCAGTGGACTGGCTATAGGTCCACCAGGTATAGTTCTTGAGCTAGTGTATCATAAATGGGCATTTAAACCATCACATGGTTAAATCAAATCCATAAACATTGAAAAAAAGGTTTTTTTTTTTTTTTTTTAAATGTTTGCATGTGTAACAAATGATCACATTTTATTGCACTGATTATGATATTAGGATATCTCATAGAATCTTAGACTCTATGGAAAGAACTTTGAAAGCTTTCATATATATGAACTATATATGAAACTATACATGAACAAGGCTTTCTATATATTCTTGTCAAATTGTTATCCATTCTTCTCTTGGAGAACTCCATTATGGAGAGTGAGGTGTGGTTTACCACCTTCTATTGCAGTTCATTCCACGTTTATGTAACTAACTGTTGATAGGAAGGTTTCCTTCCATTAAGTCTAAATCTCTTTTTTACCTTTCATTTATTGAATCTGTTAATTTTCTCTTACTCAACATATCTTTCTAGATACTTGAAGATAGTTATTATGTCTCTCTGTTTTTTCCCCCTCCAGATTAAATATCCCTAATTTCTTCAGCTAATTCTTGTTTATATAATATGGTTTGCCATCCAAATTTTCCTCTTTTGGGTATTCTCCAGCTTGTCCAGGGTTCTTCATAAAATGTGACAAAATTAAGCTCACTGGCTTGAGTTTTGCATTTTTTCTTTTCTCTCTCCCTCTCTTTCTCCTTCCCTTCCTTCCTAATTTTTCCTTTTTCTGTTTACTTCCTTTCTTCCCTCCTCCTGTTTCCCCCCTCCCCCCTCCATCTTTTTCTTTCTCTCTTTTCCCACCTTTGTTTATCTCTCTCTTTAAATCAGAACTGTATTTATCCCTTTCTAGTCCTGTGTTATGACCTATGTTCACTATGTCTTTATGTCCCTTGATGGTGGCTCAGGAATCAACATTTGTCAGATTATTTTTAGGTTGCTAGGATGTCTTTAATTTGAACCTGATGATCTAAAACCACCAAGGCCAGCAAATAATCCTTATTATCTTCTTGCTTTATCTTGGATTATACGTCCCTGTGAGCTTTCATTATATTCCTTCTGCTATAGTCATCATTCCTTTTGGCAGAAAAAACAAATTAAGAGTTAAGAAATTTGTATATTTTTATTTTCTCATTTTAAAAGTTGTGGGCCTATATTTCTCCTGATCCTTATTTTTTTCCTCATATAGTTAAATATTTTGTCCTTAGAATTTAATACCAACCTTAATTCATTCTGGACTTCAGTATTTCTGAATCCCAGAACTTTCTCAATTGCAGCTGCTCATGGCAGCTGAGATTCAAAGTGGATTGAGCCTTCCAAATCCAGCCTCAGATATCAATTAGCTGTATGAACTTGAATCACTCACTTAACCTCAGTCTGCCTCAATTCCCTTATGCATAAAATGGGCATAATAATAATAGCATCTATTTTCTAGGGATCAAATGAGATAACACTTGTAATTCACTTTGTATATCTTAAAATGCTACATAGTTGCTATTAGTATTGTTGTTGTTAGACCTTTCCATGCTTTATATTCCCTTTTTGTTACTTGCCCCATCTTTTATAAATGTTTTTTAAAAAGCCCAATTTGGCAGTTGATTTCTATGTACATCCCATATGCATTGATCATTTTAACCTTCTTTTCTATTCCATTGGAATAAAAAATTGTTTCTGCATGTTTTCATACTTTAATTTTTGAGAGCTTGTTCTTTGTCTTGGGCTCATTTCTCCATGCATCTTTACAGACTTCTTGTGGGCAAGTTCCCTGTTTCACTTTTCTTTGTATTCTTTCAAAGATATTGTAAGTGTTTTGTACAGAATAGATATTCAGTAAATACAGGTTTGTTGATTGAATTTTGGGCAAGTGGAAAAGTATTTTTAAAATCAAATTTCAGTTCTTTCTTTTTGGCTATGAAGTTTAGACCTAGTTATGCTTTGATTTTTCAGTTTAGACTTTCACTTATATTGCTGGAGATTTTTATTTCTTTATATTCTTTCAGTCTCAGTGCTTTAGTTAGTTATCATATACAGATGCAGTCATTGAGTCTTGAACTAACATGGATGACACAACACAAATGTGTTTTTTTTAATAGCCAGAATCACCATATTCTTTTAATCAATTCTTTCAAGATCCTGCTTACTTTCCCTTATTCTATCACTTTATCTAGTTTTCTGTTTAGTTTCAACTACAGTGTTCAGTATTTTTAAATTCTTTAGTTCTTTTTGGCAACAAAGAAGCATTTCTATTCTTTGTTTTCCAGATGTCAAACTGGATAGTTTGACTTGGGCATGGTTATATTCTTTTAAGTTTTCAATTCCTCAGAAAAGAATCTGCTTCGATTTCCCAGAATTCTAATATTCATTTCTCATTTCTTAATTTCTGTGCCTCAGCTGAACTGGATAAAACACATTGTCTTTTGTTCATGTTCTCTGATTGTGGTGAATGACCTTCTATTGCCTCTTTTATCATTTACATTGTCAGCTCAATTTCTATCTATTCCATGACCATTCAGTCTATATTGATTTCTTCTTCTGAACTCCTGGAGCACTCATTGTAAATACTTTTTTTTTTTTTTTTTTTCCTTAAGTACTGGTGTGTGTTGTTAATTATCAGTATAGATCCTGCCTCCCTGATTGCTTAAGATACCTCATTTATAGTATCTCTAAGGCCCCTTCCAACTCTTTGTGTAGCCCAGTCAAACTTATTATCTTAGAAGTAGTAAACACTCAATAAGTATTTGTCAGTTTGTATGAGCAATTACATTTGTAGATATAGTAGCACATCTTTTTTGGGGTGCTTTATTACAATGACATAATTTGTTCACTGTACAGTAGAAGACCTAAGCATAAAATTGAAGAGTTGGTAAACTAAGAACTTTGAAGAAAATGAAAATTGGTTTGTCAGAAATAAATGAAACTAATAAATGTGTTGAGGTTTTTTTACATTAATGTGTGTTTGCATTAAGTATTTTATGATACTGTATTTGGAAGATCCAATATTTAGTTTCTTTTAGAAACACTATTGAAACAAATTATAAATTATTTTTGTACTTATGTGCATTGAAAATTAATGAATACTTCTTATATTTTCAGCTTCGAGCACAGAACCAGGTCCTAAAAAAAGGTGTTGTGGATGAACAAGCAAATTCTGCTGCTTTAAAGGTATAAGAGGCTTGTGTTTTATATTTGAAGTTAGACAGAACTTGATAGTATTTAATTTATGCTACTGAACAAAGGCTACTTAGGTTAAAGACCCAGCTTTGCCACTGATTCACAACAAAACACGGGTAATTTTGTATTTGATAATCAATGTGATTTTGAGTGTTATACGCTTTGATTATTTTGATTAAGAATTATTTAAAAAAAAACTACATTATTTATATAATACTCTTCTGCTATATCCTAAAATATTTACTCATATAGGTATATTTAGAGGAAACACATTTTTATTCAAAAGTAATTTCATTATTTTGTTATCAAACTATTCAAGACTTAGACGGCAAAAAGAAATCTGGTAAGTCAATAACCTCTTTCCTTTCCTTTATATCGTACCATATTTAGATGTGAGAAACTTTTCACTTAAATTATTTTTATTGATAGTTTTGGATTTACGGAGTGCTTTCCTCAGAGCAACCCCAGGTTATTTTATCCATTTTATAGATTAGGTAATTGAGATTCACCAGTTTAAATGACTTATTCAAGTTGATGGGTAAATGTCTGAATTGAGAGTCATTCTCAAGTCTATAATGCATATTGTTTCAGGGAGCAGCTAAGTGAAGGTAGAGATCTGAGCTGGCACTGGAGTCAGGAAGACTTGAATCCAAATTTTGCTTTTAATACTAATTGTGTGATATGGGGCTCTCTATATTAATTGTTGTGATTATTTCTAAACATAAATAGGACACAGACAAGGTATAGAAATGAGTTCCCTCTTTGGAATCTGTTAGATTATTTTCCAGGTTATTTACTCTTCTTACTCATCTCCAGGGCAAAGTTCTCAGCTCCCCTGCCCAATTAACTGTCAAGGAATGCTCCAGCTTTTCTCATGACTTTTCTCCCAGTGCTATATTCCAAATGGTGCCTCCCTCGCTGCAGTTTGCTTTAGGAATCCCAATCCTGGTCATAAAGGAAGAGTCCTATACCTGTAGAGAGTGGTACTGCCAGACCTGCCTCTGTCTTCAGGGATGAGGGACCTCTTGATCTTTCTGTGATCTAAGGGACAGTTTAAATGGGCTTTCTTTCTGAAGATATGTTAATGTCTTTCACCCTTGTGTATTCTAAACAAATGTGAAAACTTCTAAAGAAAGAAACTTCCCTTTTTTGGGGGTGTGTGTGTGTTACTTATTTTGATATTTAATATCTAACCTGGGCTTATTTGTTTTTGAATCTTTAAATAGAAGTTACTGATTATATTCATTAGCCAGGTGCCTGTCTTCTGATAGTTAATGGTTAGTTGGAAGAGTAAGCTTTAGTCATGTCATCACTTTAATCATTTATTTGAGGTAGCAAATGGCTCAGTGATAAAGGGCCAAGCCTGGAGGCAGGAGGACCTGAATCCAAATCCTGCTTCAGACATTTACCAGCTGTGTTACCCTAAGCAAGAAATCTAAACTTATTTGCATTAGTTTTCTCAAATGTAAATTGGGTATAATAATGGTGTTTCCCTCCCTGGGTTGCTGTGAGGATCAAATAAGATAATAGTAAAGTACATTGTGCAGTGCCTAGCACATGGTAGACATATAAATGTTTTTGCTGCTTCTACTTCTATCACTATTATGTGATTAATTTGTGTGCCATTTGGAATTGATAGCTATTTTAATTTCAGGCTTATAAAGAGATTAATTTTTATTGCACAGTTTTGTAGCTATGGCTGGTGACATCTTAACAAAATTGTCAGATTGGGAAAATTGCAATGTTATCCCTTAAACTCATGGATTTTAAAATCACTGTGGAGGGAGGGAACCATCATGGTATAGATTGCAACAAATCCAGGCCCCTCCTTACTGTGTGTTTTTTTTCTATTTCTTTTCTTAATTATCCCTGGAATGGGGAAGGCCATTGTACCTACATACTTGGTACTTTCCTCATTTTCTCCTTCCATTGCTAGTAAACTGGTACAGCAACTGGTCTGTCTTTGCATTATCCTTTGTTATCCACTTTGTAACTAGACATTTTTCTTTTTCTGGGCTTTTTTTTTTTTTTTTTTGACAATTTTTTTATTTGCAGTTCTTTGCAGCATTTCTTTATTTTTATGTATTTCTTTTTATTGATACTTTATATAGCTTTAGGTCAGTGGATTAGTATTTATTAAGCACTGATTGTATGCTAGGCACTCTGCTACTACCACTGTTTGCAGAGATGGAAATGAAATAGCTTCTTTAGTCAAGGAGCTTGCTTTCTTTTTGTCACACAGTGTGCTCACAGTTAATGATAGGATGCATACAAAATAAATTCTAAATGTTTTTGATGTGGGGATTTGGGGAAGGTGGGCATTAACAGCTGGAGGAATTAGGAAAGCCTTCTTAAAGGAAGTAGTGCTAGAACTAAATCTCTTAAGAGACCAAGATGAAGGAGAACATTCTAAATTTGGGGGCCAATGTGTGCAAAGACAGAGATAAGAGATGAAGTGTCATATACAGAGAATAAAAAAAAAAAAAGCTGGGAAGACCGGTGCTAGATTGTCAAAATACCATTTTGTATTTTATTATAGAGGCAGTAGAGAACCACAGAAGGTTCTTAAACCGGAGAATGATTATCATGCCTGCACTTTAAGATAATCAGCTTAGGAGCCTTGTGGCTGTTAGATTGGAAAGAGGAAAAGCTCCAAACTAGGAGACCAAATAAAAAGTTATTGTGACAGTCTAGACAAAAGGTAATGAGGTCCTGAATTAGGGTGATTATGGTAACAATGGAGAGAAATGCATGGATGGTGAAGAGGTAGATTTGATAAGATATGGCAAATGAAGAGAGGGAAGAGTTAAGGAGAAATCTTAAGGTTGTGAACCAGGATGATTAAAAGAATATTGGAATCTTTTCAGAAATATGGAGATTTAGAAGGGAGATGGATTTTGGGGGTAGAGGTTGGAAAACACATTGAATTTAGTTCTAGAAATCTTGAATTTGAGGAACCTATGATTCATTCAGGTAGTGTCTCAGCAGGCTGTGAGAGGAGCTCAGGGAAAAAAATGGTGGCTGGGTATGTAGATTTGGGAGTCTTTTGCATAAAGAGATTAGTTGATTTTTAAGGGAACTGATGAGGTCTCCAAAATAGTATAAAGAGAGAAAAGGAAAGAGCTCAGAATCCTGAGCTATCTCCATGAAAAGAAAGGGGTATATTTGATGATGTTAGAAAGGATACTGAGAAAATTGAGTAGAAGATTTTTTTTTTTTTTTTTTTTTTTTTTGCAAAGCATCATCACAAAACTCATGGAGGACAGTACACAATAGATGGGAGTGGTCAGTAGTGTCAGATGTAGCAGAGAGAGCAAGAATAATTCTTTTTTTTTTATTTATTACTTTTTTAAAAAAATTTTTATTATATATATTTTTATAATATTATCCCTTGTATTCCTTTTTCCAAATTATCCCCCCCCTCCCCCCATGACAGGCTATCCCATACATTTTACTTGTGTTACAATATAACCTAGATACAATACATGTGTGTAAATACCATTTTCTTGTTGTACAATAAGCATTAGATTCCGAAGGTACACATAACCTACATGTAACATGTAGATAGACAGTAGTGCTAACAATTTACATTCATTTCCCAGTGTTTCTTCTCTGGGTGTAGCTACCTCTGTCCATCATTGATCAAATGGAAGTGAGTTGGCTCTTCTTTATGTTGAAGATTTCCCCTTCCATCAGAATACCTCTTCATACAGCATTGTTGTTGAAGTGTACAGTGATCTTCTGGTTCTGAGAGCAAGAATAATTCTTAAGAAATATTGAGAAATTAGAGGAAAAAGTCATTGGATTTGACTCTACTTAGCACTGGGGAATACTGAATTTAGACCATTTTAGGCAAGGGGTGGAGACAATTCATATTGTAAGGAGCTGAGATGTAACTGGGAGGTGAGAAAATAGAAGCAAAGGAGCATGTTACTCCCCATGTTGCCCAGTAAGGAGCAAAAGTGAAAGTGCCTCTGGGACTTGAGAGGATGGCTAGGATATAATTTCTGGGAAGAGCCAGGTTTCCATGTTTGCAAGGAGGTAAGAGTAGTGTGAGAAAGGATTTGATGTGAAGGACTGTTAGTAAAAGAATATATATTCTAGAGGGCACAAGGGAAGAGTAGGGTGGAATAGGGAATATGCATGGTTGTGTGTCTGAGGCTGGATTTGAATTCAGGACAATGAGTCTAATTCTGAAACCTATACTCTATTCACTGTGCTAGTTTTAATGGCTGCTGTAGTGGCAGAGTATGAGGTTGATAAAAGGGCATTTAGCAACATATTACATTTGCTAAGCCCTCATATCCTATTTGGGGACTAGAGGCATGATGGCTGAATGCAATAAGGTTCAGTCAAGTGCTTAGCTAGTTACATAGGGCTTGGAAACTAGTGTTTTATGTATCATAATCATGCAATGTCATCAGTAGAATGTTGGTATTAAAAAAGATGGGCTTTTGTTTCATAGAAAAGTTGGGTATAATCAAAACAGCTTTTTAAATTTCTTCATCCTGCCCTTTTCCTAATGTTTAATTTTAATCCTGACTCATTCTCTCTTTTCACTATCTGTCTAACATGTGCATATCTATCTATTTATGCTTTAAGTATTTAAGATTCATCGGAAACCAGTTGTATTGTAACAGTTATTAGAATAAAAAAGAAAAGCAAAGTCACTGACTCCAAGTTAAGAGCTTCTATTCTATGTGGTCTTTCTTTACACGCTCATTCATTCTCATAGCTTCATGCACCACTTTTTTTTTTTTTCTTTTTTTTCCTTAGGAAAGATTTATTTTATATTCTTGGAAGAATGGATGCCTGGGCTAGTAGACTCGATAGACTCTGCAGGCTCTTGATCTCAGTTGTAATTTGTTATCTAGAGAATAGGTATTCTTCATCCATTTGGTTTTTTTTGTGAATGGTTAGATCAAACTTAGCAAACTTCTTAACATTGCAGAGCCTCTTGGAAACGATCCAAAACAAGAGTTTGGCCTACTCTGTTATACAAAGATTTTTGTCTTGTTTTGTTTTGTTTTTAATAATGGTGGCTTTTTATTTTTCAAAATACATGCAAAGATAATTTTCAACATTGACCTTTCCAAACCTTGTGTTTCATATTTTTCTTCCTTCCTCCCCACCTTTCCCTTCCTCTAGACAGCAACTAATCCGATATATGTTAAACATGTACAATTCTTCTAAATATATTTCTACATTTGTCATGCTGCACATGAAAAATCAGATCAGAAGGGGAAAAAATGAGAGAAAAAACAAGCAAGCAAACAACAACGAGAAAGATGAAAATCCTCTGTTGTAGTCCACATTCCAATAGATCTCTCTCTGGTTACAGACGACTCTTTCCATTACAAGTCTATTGAATCACCTCATTGTTGAAAAGAGCCAAGTCCAACTAGTTGATCGTCACTTAATCTTCTTATTGCCGTGTACAATGTTCTCTTGGTTCTACTCACTTCACTTAGCATCAGTTCATTTAAGTCTCTCCAGGACTTTCTGAAAGCATCCTGCTGATCGTTTCTTATAGAACAATAATATTCCATCACATTCATATATCATAATTTATTCAGTCATTCTCCTTTTGATGGGCATCCACTTAATTTCCAGTTCCTTGCCACTACAAAAAGGGCTTACACAAACATTTTTGCACATGTGGTCCTTTTCCCTCTTTTGTGTTTTCTTTGGGATATAAGCCCAGTAGGATCAAGGGATATGCACAATTATATAGCTCTTTGAGCATAGTTCCAAATTGCTCTCTAGAATGGTTGGATCAGTTCACAACTCCAGCAACAATGTATTAGTGTCCCAATTTTCCCATATCCCCTCCAACATTTATCATTATCTTTTTCTGTCATCTTAGCTTATTTGAGAGGTTACACAAGAGATTTTATTTGAATAGGTTTGCTTTTTTAGACAGTAGTAGAGTTTACTAGTAAAATTATTCAAATGTTTGTCATTTAGAGATGATGATCATTGGGACCAAGGAAAAATTTGTCTTGTAACTATTAGTGAAAAAAGGAAATGAGTAGGAAAAAAATTTCAAGGGAATAGTTTTCCTATTGGAGAGTTCTGCAATCAGTCACTTAAGAAAAATTTAAATACAGACATAATTAGTACCTTAAGAATTCTAGAACTGAAAACAGCCTTTGAAATTATTTAATGTAACCTGTGTTTTATGAATGAAGAAGCTTGTTTGGGGAGAAAAGATGGTTTATTTGCTAAGGGTTCTTTTTAGTTCAAACTAGATAGTCAGAACCAGAACTTGGGTTTCTTGACTGTCAATCTGTTACTTTTTTTCATATAATACTTAGAATGGTAATTTGATATGCTAACTGCAAATTATTCCCCCAAATTTTGAGTCCTAATATGAACAGTGGAGCTTACTGGTAACTCTGTATTTTGATGAATTAAATAAAACCCACTTTTATTATTAACTATAAAAGTATTGAGTACCACATTTTACTTCTGTTCAAAGTATTACTTTTTTTTTTTTTTTTTTTGTATTTCAGATGTAAATGTGTCTTAATTAAAGGTACTTGATTGGTTTTCCTTAAAAGAATATATGAAGTGTTTAAATGTCAATGAAACTTTTTCTGTGATTAGCCACCATTGAACTTAAAAGAGTATAAGGTTCTTCTAAAAACTTACTGGGCCACCTCAGATTAAATATAGTTAAGAAGGAATCTCTTTAAAAATCCTCCCTCTAATTAACATTCTGTTTCTTTTGCTTATTCCCCTTCCTCGATTGTGAATACTCTTTGGTTTTGTTCCCTGGTTTTGTTCCTGGCTCTGTTCTTTCTTCTCTCTTTAGTCAGTTAATCACCAAACATTTATTAAGTGCCTACCATGTTCCAGGTCCTTGTACTAATCTAGGTCATGTACTATGTTGGCAGGCTGATGAAGTCCATGAGCTGCTTCTTCAAATTATGCTTTAAATATTTAAGATTCATAGGAAACCAGTTGTATTGTAACAGTTATTAGAATAAAAAAGAAAAGCAAAGTCACTGACTCCAAGTTAAGAACTTCTACTCTATGTGGTCTTTCTTTACATGTTCATGCATTCTCATAGCTTCATGCATCACTTTTTTTTTCTTTTTTTTTTTTTTCCCTTAGGGAAGATTTATTTTATATTCTTGCAAGAATGGATGCCTAGGCTAGTAGACATTCCTTTGAAACTCCAAAGGCAGTTAGTTATACATTACTTTATGCAGGTCTCAAATCTGTATCTCCATATCTCCAGACTTGTATCTTCAGCTATTTATAGGACATAACTTCCTAGATATCTTGAATCAATGTAAAAAAGTGTTTAGTAAACCTTTAGTCTCAAATACTGCTAAATGCTAGAGATACAAACAGAAAAGCAAGGTCTGTTCTCTTAAGGAGCTCAAACTGTAATTAGGCAACATATATATGGGAAGATCTAGGGATTTTTAAGAGTATTGCAACAAGACATGCCTGTGCCTTGGGGCTGAGAGGCTATAGAGACAAAGTGGATGATGAAAACCCTATGCACCTTAAGGAACAATGACCAAGCAGATGGTAAAGCCTGGTGGTTTACCCTCTTCCTGGAAGGATTGTAATTAGTGACTTCCTGTTCATCCATACAGTGTGAACAACTGTCTTCTTTATCCACAACTATTGAATGGATATAGGAGACTTGAATTTGAGAGAGAACTGAGGGCTCTAAATATTGTCTTATAAGAATGAGGATGAGTATTCAGGAGGGTGTGGTCAGTGCTGGTAGGTAATGAGAGTTTTTGAACCTAGTTTTCCTATTACTCATCTACCCTATTATTTACCCATATCTTATCACTTGACAAATTACACCTTTACTATATCTTAGCCATTGCTGTTGTTTAGCCTATCTTTACCACTTGCTTTAAGTATTGTAATAAGCTATTTGGAGGCCTTCCTTCCCTTCTTCATTATTCAGATTAATCTTTCATTTGTACAGATCTAGTTATTTTATGTTGTTTAAAAATCTCTCTCAGTGATTCTCTAATAGCTACCAAATAAAGTTCAGATTCCTTAGCATAACTTTAAAGATTATTCATTACCTGATGTTATTCTCAGTTCTTGGGTTTTATTTGACATTGCTATTCTCTGTGTATCTGCATTCAGCAAAACTAGGCTACCCCTAATCCTGTGCTTTTCTGCAGGTTGTTTTTGCTCGTGCTATTTTTTTATTTCTGAAATGTCCTTATAGTTGGTCTACCTGACGAGGGAAACTGAGGTCGGAGACCCTAAAAGTTACTTTAACCTTATCTTGACCTAGAAGCCTGACCCAAATATTTGACAGATTGGCAGGCAATGTGGGCCTTAGATAGAGAGACCTTGTAATCTCTCAAAGCTAAGAAATTCAAGGTTTTTACAGTCGCTGCCAGAGACTCCTCCCTAGTAGGGCTACAGAGCAAGATATCATCCACATATTGAATAAGGCTGCTGCCGGGCAGCTCAATATCTCTCAAATCTTTAGCTAAGGCTTGACCGAATAGATGTGGACTATTTCGGAAACCTTGAGGGAGAACTGTCCAGGTTAATTGACCAGGAAGTCCACCTGGCTTTGCCCATTCAAAGGCAAAGAGAAATTGGCAGTCCTTGTGTAGAGGAATACAAAAGAAAGCATCTTTTAGATCCAGGGTGGTAAACCATTGAGTATTCCCTGGAATTTGTGTAAGTATAGTGTAGGGATTAGGTACTATGGGATGGATTGGGATAACTGCTTCATTAATTGCCCTTAAATCCTGTACCATACGATAATTCCCATTCGCTTTCTTAACAGGAAGGATAGGAGTATTTCAGGGAGATGGGTAGTGGACCAGAAGTTCAAACTTAAGAAACTTCTCAATCAAAGGTTGTAACCTGATCCTGTCTTCCTGCTTAATTGGATACTGCCGGCTATGAGGGAACACAGTAGGATCCTGTAGCTTAACGAGGGCTGGTGTAGCATGCGTTGCCCTTCCAGGAATGCCCTGATCCCAGACAGAAGAGTCTGTGTCCTCCCAGATTTCATAAGGAACATGGGAAGGTCTCAGAAGGAGCACAAAAATATCACTTGGAGATTTGAGCAAAGAGAATTGGGTTCCCAGCTTCTCCATTAAATTCTGACCCAATAGAGGAATGGGACAGGAAGGAATAATTAAAAGGAGTGTGGAAACAGCAAATCTCCAATACCTACAAGGTAACGGAAAAGTTTCCAAGCAGCTCTGGAGGTTCCCTTCAATTCCCATTACTTTACTGGGGGAGGGGCTTGTTGGACCAGAGTGGGATAACAGAACCAAAAAAAGAGGCCCCAGTATCAAATAGAAATTTTTTTAAAATTAATTTTTATAATTATAACTTTTTTTTGACAGTACATATGAGTAGGTAATTTTTTTTTTTTTTTTTTTTTTTTTAAACAACATTATCCCTTGTACTCCCTTCTGTTCTGGAATTTTTCCCTTCCTTCCCTCCACCCCCTCCCCTAGATGGCAGGCATTCCCATACATATTAAATATCTTATAGTATATCCTAGGTACAATATATATGTGCAGAACCAAATTTTGTTGTTGTTGCAAAGGAAGAATTGTATTCTGAAGGTAAAAATAATCTGGGAAGAAAAACAAACAAAAAAAAACTCACAATTTACACTCATTTCCCAGTTCAGATAGAAAATTAATGTGATTACCTGCCATGTCTAGAGTCACCCTGGGTTCAGCTGCGCTGATGGAGAAAGGGGGGGCCTCGCCGAACCCCGGGCCTGTCATTCGGAGTCCTAAGAGGACTGGAGGGCAAGGTTTGAGGCAGTGGCTCTACCCCTTTCTGGGCAGTCCCTTTTCCAGTGTCCTTCCTTGTGGCATTTAGGACAAGGACCTGGAGGCTTTTTCTGGGGGCATGTTCTCGCCCAGTGATCCTGCCTCTTGCATCTAAAGCACGAACGGGTCTGATCTCTAGAAATGGCAACCGCTAAAAGCTGAGCCTGTTCTTTATTTCTAGCTCTGGCCCTGCTATCCTTCTCCATTGCTGCTTCTTGGTCTCTATTATTGAACAACCCCAAAGCCACTTCTAATAATTTTTGTAGCTTCCTTTCTGATATCTGGGGCAAACTGGTTTATAAAATGCATGCTAAGAACTGTGGCACCCTCCTGAGAAGTGGGGTCCAGATTAATGTATTTTCTCAGGGCCTCTTCCAATCGACCTTGGAAGAGGGCGGGATTTTCCTCAGCTGTTTGAGTGATCTCCCTGAGCTTGTCATAATTGACTTGCTTTTTGATTCCTTTCCTCATGCCCTCAATGAGGCAGGTTAGTAGGTGGTCTCTCCTTTCTCTATCCCTGCTTTCCTCCTGGTAGTTCCATGAGGGGGTCTGATAGAGGTACAGCACAGCCCCTACCTGGTACCTAGCAGGGGAGGAGGAAGCCATATCGTCCCCAAATTTCTGGGCTAAATTCCAGATTCGCCTTTTCTCCTCTATAGTACAGGAAGAGATTATAATATTAATATCTCCCCAGGAAAGATCATATTGGAGGGTCATGGCTTTGAATCCCTCAATATATTTAGTAGGATCCTCAGAATATCTGCCCAATTTTTCCTTGATTTGGGAGAGATCCAACATGGAAAAGGGTACTTGTACTCTGAGTACTCCTCCCTGAGGGTCGGCAACTTCCCTCAAGGGGAAGAGATTGTAAGGAGGCTCCTGATCCACATCTGTAGGGGAATCAGGCTCCCTTGGAGAAGGGAAATCTACAGTTTCAGTCCGAGGAGGGCAAAGACCTTGAGACTGGCCGGCCTCAGAGGGAGGCTGGAGAGATTGGGTTGAGGAGAAAGGCAGCCCACTTCGTGTATGAGAAGGACTAAGAAGTGGGGGTTGGGCATTTCCAGAACTCTAATCTGGTGGAGAGGGGAATCCTATATCTTTGGACACCGGATCCTGTTTCTGATAAGGAGGAGGTTCTGGAGTGCAAGTGTTCTGCTGAGAGCCAGAGGGAGGAGCAGACGATTCTTGTGCCCTTGAAGGAGTGGAGAAGAGAGGATCGTCTAAAAGGTCCATTTCTTCCTCTTCATTAAATATGGCAAGTAACGCTTTGCGTCCTGCGCTAGAACCATGAAGGCCTGAACATAATATGGGACTTCAATCCACTTCCTTTGTCTCTTGCAATATAAGTCCAACTCCTTAATAATTCTATAATCTGTTGAGCCGAATATAGGCCATCTTTGCTGGCCGCCTAGAAGATACTTCAGCCAGGTATTTTTGGAAAAATGAATTAGCTTTTTTGTTTTGAGATCTCTTAGGCCAAATTTATCTCTGTTTTTTAAAAGACACCCTAAGGGTGAGTCTGTAGGAATGGATGAAATAAATTGACCCATTCTCACCTTAAGCCTCAGAAAAATTACGCAAAACCTTAAGAGCCGTAAAGCACCCCAAATTTTTCCTAATAGCTTTTTCATTCTCCAAGGTGTCCCTTGAGAGAGAGGGAAAAAAAAGGAAATCATAGAAATCCTTATCGCAAGTGGCCCCCCAAAAGTAAGGATTTTGCTTGAGCGGGGAAAAAAAAGGCTCCAGCAGGCCAAATTAATTCGGATCTTTGGCTACTCACAGCTATTGGGTTCAGAGAAAGAGGGGGCTTACCTAACAGCCAGCTCTGTCGATCTCCGGGTGGGCCCCCAAGTTTGTTGGGGGATTTCCAGGCTTTAATGGTAAGACCAGGCGCCGGTGAAGTAAAAGAATTTACTCAGTTAAAAGTAAAAAGTTTTTTTAAAAATCACCAAGAGATCTCAGGTGGACAGGAACTCCCAGATAGGATTAGAGTTCTTGCCTGTTCTGCCCACCTTGATACCATCCTAGTACTTAGTTATATGATCAGTTAGGTCTTGAAGGCTTTTGAGACAATAGAGAGGTTTTTGGGTTTGAATAGGCTTCTGTAAAGTTATAGAAAGTTTGATTAGTGATAGTTCAAATTATATAAAGCTTAAGTGGTAATACTTAACATTAATTCAGTTCTATTGAAAGTTAAGTAGGAGTACATAGCTTTAGTTCAGCTCTATAGAAAACTTGGGTAATGTTAGCTGAACTCTACTGAAAGGTAAATTAGTGGTACTTAACAGAGGTGGGGTCAGGCTTCTAGGTCAAGATAAGGTTAAAATAACTTTTAGGGTCTCCAACCTCAGTTTCCCTGGTCATACCCAAATTCATTTCTTTTTTAGTAATAAAAATAATTAACTTTATAAACTACTTTACATGTTATCTCATTTACTTCTTGAAAAAATCTTTATGAATTACTAGTATTTTTCCCATTTTACTGAGGAACAAACTGAGGCTGAAAGGGACTTGGGCATAGTCACACAGCTAGTAAATTTTGGATAAAACATTTCCTATTTACTTCCAGTTGTTAAATAATTATTCCTCCCTTGTATCTCTCATAAGAATTTGTAATTTTTTATTTTTTTTTATTTTTTGGCTAAGGAAGTGGGATCAAGTGATTTATCTGGGGGTCACACAACTAGGAAGTGTTAAGTGTCTGAGGTCAAATTTGAACTCAGATCCTCCTGACTTCAGGGCTGGTATTCTCATAAGAATTATGTATTTATGTTTTATTTAGTATTTGTTTGGGTGTAAACTCCATGAAAGCAGAAATCATGTTTTACTTAATCTTTTGCATCTCTCCTAATATTGTGGCTTGCATTTAATGAAAGAATTTATGCAATTTGACTAGAAATTAGTTTTTTGCCTATCAAATAACCTGTTATTTGAGAACCTAACTCAGTTAACATATATCTCAAAGTTCCCAGAGGTAAGGACTTGGATTTATTTTTGATGTAATTTAGCATAAACAACAAAAAACTCATTATTTCTAAGCCTGAAGGCTGCATTCTGAGCATTGGTCTATTTTTCATATTAATGCAGGAACAACTAAAAATGAAGGATCAGTCATTGAGAAAACTACAGCAAGAAATGGATAGTTTGACATTTCGCAATCTGCAGCTTGCCAAGAGAGTTGAACTACTTCAGGATGAACTTGCTTTGAGTGAACTCCGAGGCAAGAAAAATAAGGTAGGCTCAAATAAAAATAACTGAGCACCAATTTGCCAGCTAGATATCAAATGGTAAAAGTCTATAAAATTTTCATCAGCCATTTAACCTTGGATTCCTGGGTCAATAAATCAAATTTTTACCAAAAAAATGGATGCACTTCTATTCATCTGAACATACATTTGCCCCAATATTTGTTTGTAGAAGTGGAAAAAAATCAAGAGTTTTGAGCTTTTCTTAGACCCCAAGTAAAACTCACAATTGCATTAGTACCTGGGAAAAACTAAATAATTTCATGTTGCTTATAACTGTAGATATTTTATTGGGTAGTATAATGAAAAGACCATCAGCCTTCTAGACAGGAAGATTTGAGTTTGAATTCTGGATCTGACTTGTGTTAGTTATTTTTATTTCCTCTTCTCTTAATCTGGACAATCTATATTTTTGTAAATATTCATCCATTTCACTATCTGGAGTAACAATGGTATTTGACAGAGATAGTATGGTGTAGTAGATAAAGAACCAATTTTATAGCCAGGAATAACTGAGTTTTGACACATATTTGATGTGCGAGGGAATTTTTTAGAATTTCTAGAGGGAATTTCCTCACCTGAGAATTGCCTTTATCAATGAAATTACAAGTTTAATTCCTATCCCTAATAGTAACTAATAGTAACAGTGTATTGCTACTAGTAAAAAACAGTATTGACTCTGTAACTCATTTAAGGTATCACCATTGCTTATGTTTAAGTGCAGAGAATAATTGGACCATGCCCCACCACAGATATTTAAAGATATCAATACAGTTTTTAAACATTTATTCCTAAACAAATCATTGGCAAATGAACTCTTCCTCAGCTGAAAATTTTGGTGGTTTTTCCCTTTTAAGTATTATACAGCATGACAGTTTTCTTGATGCTTTATGTAGATAGTCCAATATTCTTAAAAGATCTTATGATTCAGAAATTGCTTATTTTACAAATCTAATTTTTAATTGGAGAGGGACTCAGCCTAATAGATGGAAACTCACCTTGTTAATCAGGAAGACAATGCTTGAGACATGATAACTGTGGGACCTTGGGCAAACTGCATAACTGTTCATCATCTTGGGTACCTTTTTACAGGGAAGAAAGGATAATCACCTATTGTGTTTACCAGGTGCATTATACACTGATGAAATCATGATTTTGGTATTGTCAACATGTAGGTGCTATGTTGTATCATAGTTTCACATTTAGATCTTTTGGATTCAGTGAAGGTCATTCCACCCAGTCCCTTCATTTTACAAATGAAAAAATTGAAGCACAGAGAGGTTGTGACTAGTTTTGGGTCCCTTGGATTGGAATCCTTGTTCCCTGATTACAAAATAATCAGTCTTCCATAATCTCTGTAAAATTTTATATCAGTGTGAAGAAGCAGTACCAATTAAATCAATACTTTAATCTATTATGATCAATATGGGAAAACATCATACCCAATATAATGCACTTTGCTTTAGGCAGGAAACATGACATATTCCAGAATTTTGGGACAAATTCCTTCTAGATCTTGCCTGTATGCTACATATACTTCAAGGCTTTTGTCTTGACTGTCATCCACTGAATGAATTTCTCACACCTCTCTAACTTTACTCAATTCTGAATTCATCTCCAAATATTTATAAAAATAGAAATTATTCACCAATTTCTTCCCCCCCCCCTTTTTTTTTTTTTGGGTCCATTTGGAATTACTTTTTTTAACCTGATTTTTTTTTTTTTTTTTTTTTTTTTGTACCAAATACTCAAAGAAGGCTCTTTCTTTATAAGGCAAGAGAGCAGACTTTTTATATGTTCCTTTTTTGGGAGGACTCTTAATGAATTTTTAGTTTAGGCTTTTAATAATGTTTGTCTAGGTATGAAGCTGAAGCAGAGTCTACCTTGCAATAGGAATTTTGGCTTTCTCTACTTTGAAACCCCCTTCTTGCCTTATATACTTGGGAGTGCTTCATTTATTTATTTATTTATTTATTTTAATTCCAGGGTATCTATCTTGGTAGCTTTTTTGGGGATTATAGCTATCTACATATATATTTTTTTCTTGATAGCTATATTTCTCAATCGGATGAAAGAAAACAAGAATTCTGTAAATATTTGCTATTTTGGAGGTAGTTTTTGATGCTCTGAATTCTGATCATAATTACAATCTATTATGTATATGGATTAAAGGCCAGCATTTAAGATGCTGGGACTATAGTGCCTAAGTCCAAACTGGGAAGGACTAAAATTAAATATCCTTTTGGATTCATTTTATCCTTTGTTTCAGAAATATTGACTCATTTGACTTCAGAGTTGTTTTTTTAGAAGCTCTTTTTAGAGTGGAACATACATTCCATCCTCCAGTAAACCACAAAGTGATTTTCTTAAAATACAGATCTGATCATGTCACCTCCCTCATAACTTCCTCAGTTTTCTTCAGTGGCTTCTTTTGACTCTAAGATCAAAATGTAAAATGTTGTATTCAGACCTCTCCATAACCCAACCCCCTCCTACCTTTCCAGTCTTTCTAATTTTTATTCTTTGCTCCAGTGACACTGGCTCCTGGCTGTTCCACAAACAAAGTACTTTTGTCTCTTGGTTCTAGTCCAAGGTATTTTTCTCTTGACTGTATCCCATGCCTAGAATGTCCATTTACTGATCTCTCTGGCTTCCTTTAAGTCCTAAATATGTATAATCCCACCTTCTACAGTTCAGCTTCTTAAATTGCGGTTTGTGATCTACTATCAGGCCTTATAACTGAATGTGGAGGTTATGAAATTTTGATTTATTATCATTAAATATTTGATTTGTATATCTATTTTATATAACTGTGTAACTGGGGTCACATAAAAAAAGGGATTGAAAATAGTAAAAGTTTAAGAAGCTCTATTCTACAGGAAGTGTTCTCCATCCTTTTTTTGTTCAAATACCTTTCTTCTGTTAATTATCTCTCTTACTCATCCTGTACAAAGCTTGTTTGTACTTATTTGTGGGTAGACTCCTCCATTGGAATGTGAGTTCCTTGAAGGCAGGGTTTATCTTTACCTCTTTTTGTATCCCTAATGCTAAATAGTGTTTATAAAGTACAATTTACAATTAAACATAATAAATGTTTATTGAAAAAAAATTCATAGGAAAGAAGAAATTAAAGCTATTTATAATCATGTGAAAAAATGCTCAAAATCACTATTGATTAGAGATAAGCAAATTAAAACAACTCTGAGATATCACCTCACACTTATTAGAGTGGTTACTATCACAGAAAAGGAAAATGACAAATGTTGGAGATGTGGGAAAATTGGAACACAAATGTATTATTGGTGGAGTTGTGAAGTGATATAACTATTCTGGAGAGCATTTTGGAACTGTAGTCAAAGGATTACAATACAGTGCATAACTTTTTTTAAAATTTATTTTTAAGGCAAATTGTTTTATGAATTATGTTGGGAGAGAAAAATCAGAGCAAAAGGGAAAAACCATGGGAGAGAGAAAAAAAACAGAAAAAAGAATTAAACATAGCATGTGTTGATTTACATTTAATCTCCTTAGTTCTTTTTCTGGGTTGCAGATGCTATTTTCTGTTCAAAGTCTATTGGTATTGCTTTGGATTGCTGAATTACTGAGAAGAGCCAAGCCTTTCATAGTTGATCATAGCACATTCTTGCTGTTATTGTGTACAATGTATTCCTGGTTCTGTTTATTTTGCTCAGCATCAGTTCATGTAAATCTTTCCAGGCCTTTTCTATAATCAGCTTGTTCATCATTTTTTAAAGAACAATAATATTCCATTACCTTCATGTACCACAACTTGTTCAGCCATTCCCTAATTGAGACATCTACTCTTTTTCCAGTTCTTTACTACCACAAAAAGAGCTGTTTCAAACATTTTTGCACATGTGGGACCTTTTCCCTCCTTTATGATTTCCCTAGGAAACAGACCCCGTAATGGCATTGCTGGGTTAGAGGGGCATACCCTTTGATATAACAGTACCACCACTCTGTCTGTATCTGAAAGAAATCATAAAAAAAGGGAAAAGGACCCACATGTATAAAAATATAGCAAATATATTTCCAAAAAATTGGAAATTTCAGGGATGCCCCTCCCTTGGGGAATGGCTGAAAAAGTTGTGAATGAATATTATGGAATACTAGTGTTGGGAAATGGTGAGTAGGCAAATTTCAGAAAAACCTGGCAAGACTTATATGAACTGTTGCTGAGTGAAATGAGCAGAACCAGGAGGACATGGGACCCAGTAATAGCAACATTGTGTGTTGATCAACTATGATAGACAGATTTTCTCAGCAATGCAATGATACAATTCCAAAAGACCTATGAACCACATCCAAAGAAAGAACTATGAAATCCAAATGCAAATCAAAGCATGTTATTTCATCTTTTTTTTCTTTCTCATGGCTTTCTCTTTTGTTCTGATTTTTCTTTTACAACATGACTAATTTTAAAATATGTTTAACATGATTAAACATGTAAACAGATTGTTATTTTGGGGAGGAGATAGGGAAGGAGGAGTAAGAGAAAAATCTGGAACTCAAAACTTTACAAAAGTGAATGTTAAAAACTGTTTTTACATGTAATTGGAATAAAGTAAAATATTGTTAAGCAAAAGAAATATTGATTGATAGCACTAGCTTTTGCAGAAGACATCACTGATAGTTTATCAATGTTTCTTCACTTGACTATTTATATTGGTAATTAAATATCATCTATGGGAGAAAAAACTTCTGAAAATCTTTATTGTCAATATTATTTAACAAGTACATGATTGCCTTTGTTATAAAGTATAAGAGAGAAGTTCTTTCTTGTGATTTTTGTAGAAGAGACTGCTATAGTTGTAAGTTTCAAAGAAGACAAAGTAGAATTGAATCCATTATATCTTCTTGGAAAAAGAATTCAGAGTAGTAATTTCTAAATTTTCCCATGAAAATTCTTTTTATATCTCACCCCTCATTAATCTTTAGATGAATCATTCGGCAAAACAAATTGTGGCATCATTGTTGAGCATCTCCTTATTCCATGTAAAATATCATGGATTTTTGTTCATATCTATTTTGAGGAACTTTTGTATTACTTGCTTTTTCTAGTATTTCTAATTATAAACAGGATAAGGAAACGAGATGAAATGAAAGACAAAGCAGGGTAGATGCCAAAAGGATAGTGGCACTATTAGGCCAAGTCTCTTTGATATCTTAGGTCCTTGTATTAAGGAGAGACAAGTGCTCATTATTGGATCATTTGCTGAATAAAAAAAATCAAGAAGGAATTAAAAACTAACTGTAGAGCTTTTTAAAAATCTATGCCAGAACCCTGCAACTCCCTTGAATTTTGAAGAGCTTTAGAAATGAGAATAAGACAGATGGATGAGCTCATCTCTGAGAATGTGATTAAGGGAGTTACTTGTTTCTTGGGGGAAGCTCCTTTCTCAACATTGAATTTGCCACGTGTGTGGCCATGGACAAGTCATGGGGTCCCTTTAATATTTTCATTGCCAGTCTCACAAAATTATGAGGAAAACATTTTTTAAACTTTTAAGGTGCTAAACAAATGTAAGCTGTTGCTTATCTTGACCTGTAATTTCATTGGCATAGGAAACTTGGTATGTAAATTCTTTTCACCAATTCAGATCTAATACTTCTCATCTCAAAGAATTGCCTGGGATTTTTCTCTAAAAGTTGAACGTTATATAAACATGATTTGTTCTTTCCATCAGAAAAGTGGTGAATCTTCCTCTCAGTTGAGTCAAGAGCAGAAAAGTGTCTTTGATGAAGACCTTCAAAAGAAGATAGAAGAGAATGAACGATTGCATATACAAGTGAGTAAATCTGTTTCTTCTTTTGAATTTTTAAAAATTAATTTGATTTTTTGATCTGAATTTGAATACTAGAAAAGAGTATTTCAAATACAGCATAATGCAAAAGAGGATTGCATTTCAAACACTTTAAATTAAAAAGCCAGATAGTAAATTCCATCTATTATTTTGTACCTTCTCCTGAACTTCTTTCTTTTTGCTTCTGTGTATTTAAAAAGAAATTTTAATGATCTGTTTTTTTTTTTTCCTCTCTTTTTAAATCTCTATTGATATTCTGTCACCTAATAGAGACCTTCCTCTCAATTAAAAAACTGAAAGAGGAAAAAAAAAAGTCTTAAGTATGCATAGTTAAGCACACAGTAGCTAATTCTAAAATTTTATATATTTATCTGTACTTTTAGTTTATTACCTCTCTATCAGGCAGTGGGTAAATTGTTTCATTCATCACAATCCTCCTAGAGTTAAGGATTGTACATTGCAATGATCAGAGTTTCTAAGTGTTTCAGTTTTTCATTACAATGTTATTGTTGTATAATTTGTTCTTCTGATTCTGCTCCCTTTAATCTGTATCAGTTCAGATTACCTAGGATTTTCTGAATTCATATCTTTTCCTCATTTCTTAAGTCAGAATAAGTAAACTCTTTTTTAATCTAAAGACTTATTTTGCCGAGTTCACATAAGGCAGGTATTCACACAGGTCTGAATAAGCAATACAAATAATTTCTCAAGTTGTTCTCTGAACAACTTTAGTATCAGTTGTGAGATCTGGGAGACGGTGGCATAGGACCATCCAGCATGGCATGCCCGTATCAAAGAAGGCTCTATATTCCATAAGCAAAGCAGAATCACAGTAGCACATAAAAAAACCATAAGATGAGCAATTCTAGAGACCTCTCCATCCCAAATATTCAGATGGACTATTTGTGCCCAACTGGTGGTAGAACCTTATAAACTAACTGTTTAATTAGTTTAGTTAATCGTTAGTAAACTAGACTGTTCAACCACAGTCACACAAATTGTGCCTTGACCCCAGCATCATGATGTCATTGGTCCTCTTTGAATATGAAAGATGAACAACAAGAAGTTAGAATAATGTTCCATTTTATTCATATACCACAGTTTTAAGAAAAATTGTTAAAATACATTTTTATTATCTTTTTTTTAAACATCATCTTATTTTGCCTTGATATTCCTTTCTCTCAGATAGCCATCTCATATAATAAATATTCTCTTTAAAGACAGAAAGCAATTAAGAGGAAAAAAATCAATGTAATCTACTACATCAAAAAAGTCTAATGTATAATGTGCAACATTTGTGGATCTCCCATCTCTGCAAGGAGCATACCACAGTTTGTTTAGCCGTTCTCCAATTAATAGACACTACTTTAGATTAATTTTTTCCCCTTTGTTTTGCTTAAGGCTAATTTTCCTTTTTTAGCTATCCCCTAATTCCCAATTGTTTCCCTGTTGAGTTGGATTTATTTATTTCACCAAACTCTACATATGTATTTGACTTTTATTTGTCCATTTTAGATAACGTGTGAGATTCATCCAGTGCCTGCTCCTTCTCCACTCTTTTCTCCATGTTTGTGTATTCTTGTTATAAGCCATTATAAGAAATAGCAAGTGTCACTCCTTGCTTCCTCCATTCTACACTAATCTATTCTTTTTTATCTCCTTTTCCTTTCTCCTTTTGAAATTCCATAATTGAACCTACATCCATTCTTTTTCTTAAATACTTAAAAAACTTTAAATACTTGTTTCTTCTCTTTCTTTCTTTTTTTTTATTAATTTTTATAATTATAACATTTTATTTGACAGTACATATGCATAGGTAATTTATTTTTATTTTTATTTTTACAACATTATCCATTGTACTCCCTTCTGTTCTGAGTTTTTCCCCTCCTTCCCTCCACCCCCTCCCCTAGATGGCAGGCATTCCCATACATATTAAATATCTTATAGTACATCCTAGGCACAATATATATGTGCAGAACCGAATTTTGTGGTGGTTGTTGTTGCAAAGGAAGGATTGTATTTACAAAGTAAAAATAATCTGGGAAGAGACACAAAACAAAACAAAACAAAACAAAAACAATGCTCACAGTTTACACTCATTTCCCAGTGTTCCTTTTCTGGATGTAGCTGATTCTGTGCATCATTGATCAATTGGAATTGGATTAGCTCTTCTCTATGTTGAAGATATCCACTTCCATCAGAATACATCCTCATACAATATCATTGTTGAAGTATATAATGATCCCCTAGTTCTGCTCGTTTCACTCAGCATCAGTTGATGTAAGTCTCTCCAAGCCTCTCTGTATTCTTCCTGTTGGTCATTTCTTACAGAACAATAATATTCCATAACATTCATATACCATAATTTACCCAACCATTCTCCAGTTGATGGACATCCATTCATTTTCCAGTTTCTAGCCACAATGAAAAGGGCTGCCACAAACATTTTGGCACATACAGGTCCCTTTCCCTTCTTTAATATTTCCTTGGGATATAAGCCCAGTAGTAGTATGGCTGGGTCAAAGGGTATGCACATTTTGGTAACTTTTTGGGCATAATTCCAGATTGCTCTCCAGAATGGTTGGATTCTTTCACAACTCCACCAACAATGCATGAGTGTCCCAGTTTTCCCACAGCCCCTCCAACATTCATCATTATTTGTTCCTGTCATCTTAGCCAATCTGACAGGTGTGTAATGATATCTCAGAGTTATCTTAATTTGCATTTGGAACACTCTTTCATATGAGTGGAAATAGTTTTAATTTCATCATCTGAAAATTGTCTATTCATATCCTTTGACCATTTATCAATTGGAGAACGGCTTGATTTCTTATAAATTAAAGTCAATTCTCTGTATATTTTGGAGATGAGGCCTTTATCAGAACCTTTAACTGTAAAAATGTTTTCCCAATTTATTACTTCCCTTCTAATCTTGTTTGCATTAGTTTTGTTTGTGCAGAAACTTTTTAATTTGGTGTAATCAAAATTTTCTATTTTGTGATCAATAATGGTCTCTAGTTCTCCCTTGGACACAAACTCCTTCCTCCTCCACAAGTCTGAGAGGTAAACCATCCCCTGTTTCTCCAATTTATTTATGATTTCGTTCTTTATGCCTAAATCTTGGACCCATTTTGATCTTATCTTAGTATGTGGTGTTAAATGTGGGTCCATGCCTAGTTTCTGCCATAGCAATTTCCAGTTTTCCCAGCAGTTTTTGTCAAATAATGAATTCTTATCCCAAAATTTGGGATCTTTGGGTTTGTCAAACACTAGATTGCTATTTTTATTCACTATCCTGCCCTGTGAACCTAACCTATGCCACTGATCAACTAGTCTATTTCTTAGCCAATACCAAATGGTTTTGGTGACTGTTGCTTTATAATACAGTTCTAGAGCAGGTACAGCTAGACCACCTTCATTTAATTTTTTTTTTTTTTCATTACTTCCCTTGAAATTCTCGACCTTTTGTTGTTCCATATAAATTCTGTTGTTATTTTTTCTAGGTTATTAAAATAGTTTCTTGGGAGTCTGATTGGTATAGCACTAAATAAATTGATTAGTTTAGGGAGTATTGTCATCTTAATTATATTCGCTCGGCCTATCCAAGAGCACTGAATGTCTTTCCAGTTATGTAAATCTGACTTTATTTTTGTGGCAAGTGTTTTGTAATTTTGCTCATATAATTCCTCACTCTCCTTTGGTAGACATATTCCCAAATATTTTATACTATCGACCTTTATTTTGAATGGAATTTCTCTTTGTATCTCTTGCTGTTGGATTGTGTTGGTACTGTATAAAAATGCTGAGGATTTATGTGGATTTATTTTGTATCCTGCGACTTTGCTAAAATTCTGAATTATTTCTAATAGCTTTTTAGCAGAGTCTTTGGGGTTTTCTAAGTATACCATCATGTCATCTGCAAAGAGTGATAATTTGATTTCCTCATTTCCTACTCTAATTCCTTGAATCTCTTTCTCAGCTCTTATTGCTGTGGCTAGAGTTTCTAGTACTATATTGAAAAGTAATGGTGATAGTGGGCAACCTTGTTTCACTCCTGATCTTACAGGAAAAGGCTCTAGTTTATCGCCATTACATATGATGTTTACTGAAGGTTTTAAATATATGTTCCTTATTATTTTAAGGAATAGTCCATTTATTCCTATACTCTCAAGCGTTTTTAGTTGGAATGGATGTTGGATTTTATCAAATGTTTTTTCTGCATCTATTGAGATGATCATATGGTTTTTATTAATTTGATTATTAATATGGTCAATTATACTAATAGTTTTCCTAATATTAAACCAGCCCTGCATTCCTGGTATAAATCCCACTTGGTCATACTGTATTATCCTGGGGATGATTTTCTGAAGTCGTCCCCTTATTACTGCTTTGGCTGTATCCCACACATTTTGGTATGATGTCTCATTATTGTCATTTTGTTTGGTGAAGTTATTAATTATGTCTATGATTTGCTGTTTTACCCAATCATTCTTTAGTATAAGATTATTTAGTTTCCAATTATTTTTTGGTCTATTTTCCCCTGGCTTTTTATTAAATGTAATTTTTGATTGCTTTGTGGTCTGAAAAGGATGCATTTACTATTTCTGCCTTACTGCATTTGATTTTGAGGTTTTTATGCCCTAGTATATGATCAATTTTTGTATAGGTTCCATGAACTGCTGAGAAGAAAGTATACTCCTTTCTGTCTCCATTTAGCTTTTGCCAAAGATCTATCATATCAAACTTTTCTAGTATTCTGTTTACCTCTTTGACTTCTTTCTTATTTATTTTATGGTTTGAGTTATCTAATTCTGAGAGTTCAAGGTTGAGATCTCCCACTATTATAGTTTTGCTGTCTATTTCTTCTTGCAGCTCTCTTAATTTCTTTTTTAAGAATTTAGATGCTGCACTACTTGGTGCATATATGTTTAATATTGATACTGCTTCATTATTGATGCTACCCTTTAGCAGGATATAATGCCCTTCCTTATCTCTTTTAATTAGATCAAATTTTGTTTTTGCTTGATCTGAGATGAGGATGGCTACCCCTGCTTTTTTGGCTTTGCCTGAAGCATAGTAGATTCTGCTCCACCCTTTTACTTTTAGTTTGAATGTATCACCCTGTTTCAGGTGTGTTTCCTGTAAACAACATACTGTAGGATTCTGACTTTTAATCCAGTCTGCTAACTGCTTCCTCTTTATGAGGCAGTTTGCCCCATTCACATTTATGGTTAGAATGACTAATTCTATATTGCTTGCCATCCTATTAACCCCTGCTTATGCTTTTCCCCTTTCCTTCCCTCTTACCCCCCTACCCAGTATTAAACTTGTGAACACTCCTTGCTTTTCACAGCCCTCCCTTTTTAGTATCCCTCCCCCACCTTAAAGTTCCTCCCCTTATTTTACCCCTTTTCTTCACAATTTCTGTATTCCCTTCCCCTTAGCTTATTCCTTCCCTCTCAGTTTTCAATGAAGTGGAAGAAGTTTCACCATAAATCGAATATGTCTATTGATACACACTATGTTCATCTCTCTCCTTTCTTTCTCTCAGATATAATAGGTTACCTTTGCCTCTTCATGAAATGTAGTACCACCACTTTACACTTTTTTATGATATAATTTCCTTTCCACCTCTAGTTTCTAGGACAAATTATACATATGTTCTTTACATATTTTTATGGCAGAAGTATAGTCCTCAAGATTTCTTTTTACCTTTTTAGAAATCTCTTGAGTTCTGTATTTGAAGATCAAACATTTCATGTACGTCTGGTTTTTTCATCAAGAATAGATGGAATTCATTTATTTCGTTACATGTCCATCTTCTTCCCTGGAAAACGATGCTCATTTTTTGCTGGGTAAGTTATTCTTGGCTGCATACCAAGTTCCTTAGCCTTTTGGAATATCATGTTCCAGGCCCTTCGTTCTTTTAATGTGGATGCTGCTAGATCCTGGGTTATCCTTATTGTGGCTCCTCCGTTTCTTCTCTTTCTATTAGAATGTTAGAATTTCATCATAGTTAATATCTTCCATTTCCTCAATTAAATTTACCTTTTTTTAGGCTTTTTAGTGGTCATTGCCTCATAAATACTTTAAAGTTTTTATTCCATTTAAGTTCCTTCCCCTCTCCCCATCTCTACACCTGTGCTTCCCTAGAGTTATATGCATATTATAGGGAAGATTATTCTTGGTTATACCCTATATTTTTTGTTTCTTTTGGAATGTTGTACTATTACAAGGATTTCTTCTGTTTTTCATAAAAATCTGTCAGGTGTGACCTCATCTATGATTTCTCTACTTGAAGTGCTTCTTGTTTTATGAAGAGGAAATAGTTCAGTAAATTTGTTAATTATAAATTATTGTGAGTTTAAGTTGTCTTTATAGTATTACTATTATATGCATTGTCTGATTTTAATACCTTCACTCTGCTTTGATTCATACAAAGTCTTTCCTGATTTTTTTGAAGCTATCTGAAACCATTCACGAACTTCATCATTTCTTATAGCACAATTGTATTTCAGTACATTTGTAAACCATAATTTATTTAGCTGTCTCAGTTGATGGACACCCGCTTTGTTTCCAATTCTTTGTTGTGATAAAAAAAAGCTGCTATAAATATTGAGTAAAATTAATTTTTTCTTTGATCTCTTTGGATATAAGCTTATTAAGGAATAGTATCTGAGTCAAAAGTATGCACAATTCAGTAACTTTTTTGAACATAGTTCGAAATTGTTTTCCAAAATGGCTGAAACAACTGCTGCTCCACATCAGTAATGCATTATTATACCTATATCTCTGTAATTACTCCCATATTTGTAACTCTCCTTTTTTTGCCAACTTTGCTCCCTTATGTTTTATACCTAATCTCTTTCACTGATTGCTCTCTTTATTTCTTAATGAATACCAACTTGTTTTGATGATTATTTCTTTATAATAATAGTTTTTGTGATGTTACTAATAGGTTTTCTTCCCATATTTTTCATTATTTCTTTGGAGATTTGTTAATCAGATGGAACCTCAAAGTTGTTTTAATTTTTTGTTTGTTTAAGTGGTTTAGAATGTCTTTTCTTTTGACTATAACTTAGATTTCTTTCTTAGAAAACAGCCAATTGATATTTTTTGATAATTTATCAAATGGGGCATAATTTTTTAAAAACAAATTTTGGTCAATTCCTAATGTATTTTAGAAATGGGATCCTTAGTAGAGATATTTGTTGCAAATATTTTCCTCTCATTTATCTTTTCTCCTCTAATTTTAGCTTCATTGGTTTACTTCTACAAAAACCTTAACATTTTTCTTTCTGTGATATATTTTATTCCTTTTTGGGTCATGAATTCTGTCCTTGATATGACAGGAAATTTCATGCTTCTTTGATTTATTTTTAATGGCATCATTAATAAATGATATATCTTATATATATATATATATATATATATCTTATAATAGCTAAGTGATATATCCATTTAAAACTTACTATGATGTACTGTGTGAGATATTGATCTGTACTTAATTTCTTCTTTCCAGTTTTCCCAGCAGTTTTTGTCAAATATTGAGTTTTTCACCTGAAGTTGTTGGGCATCTTTGGGCATTTCCCACATGAGGCTGCTTTGTTTATTTGCCTCCTTATGTTGTGTACTTAATCTTTTACCAGTTGATCTCTTTCCTAACCAGAACCAATTTGTTTTGTTAATTATTTCTTTATAATATAGTTTTTTGTGATGTTACTAAGAGATTCTCTTCCCATATTTTCATTATTTTCTTTGAGATTCCTGACATTTTGTTCTTCCAAATAAATTTCTATAAAATAATGCTTTGATAGTTTTATTAGTATTGCATTGAATAAGTACAATACTTTAATTATCATCATTTTTATAATATTAGCGTGGCCTATTCTTGAGCAATTCATTTTCAGTTATTTGCATTTCCCTTTATTTTTATAAATATTTTATAGCTGGATTCATATAGTACCTGTGTGAAATCTTGTATTTATTTATTTTTTTTAATGTGGGAAGTTTGGATTACCTATGTCATTCTTAGTACTTTTTCTTCTAAGAGCTTCTTCTATGGAGTGATTGGTGAATTTTTTTCTATCTTCGTTTTATCCTTTGGTTCTGACAGACCTGAATAGTTATGATTTCTTGAAATGAAGTTTAGGCTTTAAAAAAAATCATTTTTAGGGAATACAATAGTTCTTCTGTTTTTCAGGTCAGTTGTTTTTTATATCTGATATTTTATTCTATTTTTTTCAATCTTGTGCTTTTGTTTTAATATTTCTTTCTGTCTTATAGAATCGATTCCTGTTTGTTTTTTTAAGCTTTCAAAGTATCTCTTATTTAGGCAAATTTAACTTTTTTCCTTCTGTGCTGCTAATTCTTTCTTCCAAAACTCTTATTTCATTTATCTCTTCATTTCTTCTAGGTAGTCTAGAAAATACTTTTTTTTTCCCCTTTTATAGTTGTTTCAGAATTATTACTCTCTCATTCTTTGGGAGGGAGAGCTTTAAATCCACAACATTACTTTTTAATTTATTTTTGCTGGGACATTTCGGGTTAAGTGATTTGCCCAAGATCACATAGCTGGTAAGTGTTAAGTGTTTAGGGCCGGATTTGAACTCAGTTCCTCCTGACTTCAGGGCTGGTGCTGAGTCCACTGTACCACCTAGCTGCCCTCACAACATTTTTTGATGCTGATTAATGTCTTGTTTGAGACAGCTGGTGACAATAGTATTGCGTTGCTATACATGGAGTCAGCAAGGTCTGAGTTCACATCTGGCTTCAGACATTAGCTAGACAAGATATTTAACTTCTGTGCTTAATTTAAGTTTTCTCAGGGATATTGTGAAGATCAAATGACATCACATTTGTAAAGCATTTAGCCAAGGTTCTGTAGGTGCTTATCAAATGCTAGTTCTTTTTACTGATGCTGCTGTTTTCATTGTTGTTACTAGATTTACTTATTTCTCTGGCATTAACTTCTGAACTAGGGCTCATGCCAGGTTCAAGCTTCTTTCATGCTTTTTGAATGTGGTGTTTGCTTAGAGTAGTCTCAGTCTAGTACTTTGGGTTTCTAAGCTGACATCCATTTCCTAAGGTTAAGCCATGCTTGATGTTTGAGTTTCAAAGCATTGAATCTTCTGGTCCCTCCATGACTTCTTTTTAAATTTTTTTCCAGAATCATGTGAGTTATTTTAATAATGTTTTTAAGTACATAAAATACGTAGAATTACAAAGAAAACCAATTGTATTAAAATAATTATACACATATACATATAAAGTATATATTATTTAATGGAACATATTAATATGTGTTGTACATAACTATATTTTAACTTATTTTAAAATTATGTGCATAATTTTAAAATGAATTTATAGGCCCCAATTTGATAATCTCTAGAGAGTTAGATGGCCGCTGAGGCCTTTTCTAGCTCAATCCTAAGAGTGATCCTTCTATGAATCATAGTTTTTTTTTTTTTTTTTTCCCCTGAGGCTGGGGTTAAGTGACTTGCCTAGGGTCACACAGCTAGGAAGTGTTAAGTATCTGAGACCAGATTTGAACTCGGGTTCTCCTGAATTCAAGACTGGTGCTCTATCCACTGCGCCACTTAGCTGCTCCCTGAATCATAGTATTGTAAGTACAGAAAATGGCCTCTATTCATGACATCTTAAAGAAGAAATAATATTAGGGACCCTGGGATCCCTGGGTGCCTAAGTTTTCTTCATCTGAATGCTGCAAGTCCCCAGGGTTTACAGGGTCCTACTCTGGGACTTTTTGATCTCCCTGGAACTTTGGAGAGAGACTGCCTCCTTGTACAGAGTCCTACATGCTCCATATTTTTGGCCTTTTTTTGTTTGAGATGGAGGGCTGTTGGCATGTTTGCTCTAGCATTGGCAATACCCTTGTCTGTTGCCCGTGGTCTTCTGACTAACTTTTTGTACAATTTTTTAGAAGTCACTTACTATAATTTCTAATTTGAATTTTTGGTCATTATTTGGTCTGGTGCTAATTTCAAGGTTTTGTTTTTTCATGTGTGTATTGAAATATAGGTATAGGGGACCTGGCAACCCTCTTGAGCCACCTTGTTTGGCCTGTATTAAATTTTAAGGTATTTTTTGTGAACAAAGACCTGTAGTGTATGTGACCTCTCATGGCTTCTTTTATTCAGCCATGTATTTTCTGTGGACATAATTTCTTTTTTAATTTTTTTGATAAATCTTAAATGAATTTTATTGATCATAATAATCATTGCTATAAATGTTTGGTAGAATTCACATGTAACATTTATAGCAATGATTATTCTACCAAACATTTAAAGAACAACTAACTCCAATGCTATGTAAACTGTTTGAAAAAATAGGGATTGAAGGAGTCCTACCAAATTCCTTCTATGACACAGACATGGTACTGATACCTAAACCAGGTAGATCGAAAACTGAGAAAGAAAACTATAGACCAATTTCCTTAATGAATATTGATGCTAAAATCTTAAATAAGATATTAGCAAATAGACTTCAGAAAATCATCCCCAGGATAATACACTATGACCAAGTGGGATGTATACCAGGAATGCAGGGCTGGTTTAATATTAGGAAAACTATTAGTATAATTGACCATATTAATAATCAAATTAATAAAAACCATATGATCATCTCAATAGATGCAGAAAAAGCATTTGATAAAATCCAACATCCATTCCAACTAAAAACGCTTGAGAGTATAGGAATAAATGGACTATTCCTTAAAATAATAAGTATCATATATTTAAAACCTTCAGTAAACATCATATGTAATGGCGATAAACTAGAGCCTTTCCCTGTAAGATCAGGAGTGAAACAAGGTTGCCCACTATCACCATTACTTTTCAATATAGTACTAGAAACTCTAGCCACAGCAATAAGAGCTGAGAAAGAGATTCAAGGAATTAGAGTAGGAAATGAGGAAATCAAATTATCACTCTTTGCAGATGACATGATGGTATACTTAGAAAACCCCAAAGACTCTGCTAAAAAGCTATTAGAAATAATTCAGAATTTTAGCAAAGTCGCAGGATACAAAATAAATCCACATAAATCCTCAGCATTTTTATACAGTACCAACACAATCCAACAGCAAGAGATACAAAGAGAAATTCCATTCAAAATAAAGGTCGATAGTATAAAATATTTGGGAATATGTCTACCAAAGGAGAGTGAGGAATTATATGAGCAAAATTACAAAACACTTGCCACAAAAATAAAGTCAGATTTACATAACTGGAAAGACATTCAGTGCTCTTGGATAGGCCGAGCGAATATAATTAAGATGACAATACTCCCTAAACTAATCAATTTATTTAGTGCTATACCAATCAGACTCCCAAGAAACTATTTTAATAACCTAGAAAAAATAACAACAGAATTTATATGGAACAACAAAAGGTCGAGAATTTCAAGGGAAGTAATGAAAAAAAAAAAAAATTAAATGAAGGTGGTCTAGCTGTACCTGCTCTAGAACTGTATTATAAAGCAACAGTCACCAAAACCATTTGGTATTGGCTAAGAAATAGACTAGTTGATCAGTGGCATAGGTTAGGTTCACAGGGCAGGATAGTGAATAAAAATAGCAATCTAGTGTTTGACAAACCCAAAGATCCCAAATTTTGGGATAAGAATTCATTATTTGACAAAAACTGCTGGGAAAACTGGAAATTGCTATGGCAGAAACTAGGCATGGACCCACTTTTTTTTTTTTTTTTTAATTTTTATTTTATTTTATAATTATAACATTTTTTTGACAGTACATATGCATGGGTAATTTTTTACAACATTATCCCTTGCACTTACTTCTATTCAGATTTTTTCCCTTCCTCCCCCAACCCCCTCCCCCAGATGGCAAGCAGTCTTATATATGTTAAATATATTACAGTATATTCTAGATACAATATATGTGTGTAGAACCGAATTTTTTGTTGCACAGGAAGAATTGGATTCAGAAGGTAAAAATAACAGTTTACATTCATTTCCCAGTGTTCCTTTTCTGAATGTAGCTGGTTCTGTCCATCATTAATCAATTGGAATTGGATTAGCTCTTCTCTATGTTGAAGAAATCCACTTCCATCAGCATATATCCTCGTACAGTATCATTGTTGAAGTGTATAATGATCTTCTGGTTCTGCTCGTTTCACTCAGCATCAGTTGATGTAAGTCTCTCCAAGCCTCTCTGTATTTCTCCTGTTGGTCATTTCTTATAGAACAATAATATTCCATAACATTCATATACCATAGTCTACCCAACCATTCTCCAATTGATGGACATCCATTCATCTTCCAGCTTCTAGCCACTATGAAAAGGGCTGCCACAAACATTTTGGCACATACGGGTCCCTTTCCCTTCTTTAGTAGTTCCTTGGGGTATAAGCCCAGTAGTAGTATGGCTGGGTCAAAGGGTATGCACATTTTGATAACTTTTTGGGCATAATTCCAGATTGCTCTCCAGAATGGTTGGATTCTTTCACAACTCCACCAACAATGCATGAGTGTCCCAGTTTTCCCACAGCCCCTCCAACATTCATCATTATTTGTTCCTGTCATCTTAGCCAATCTGACAGGTGTGTAATGATACCTCAGAGTTGTCTTAATTTGCATTTCTCTGATCAATAGTGATTTGGAACACTCTTTCATATGAGTGGAAATAGTTTTAATTTCATCATCTGAAAATTGTCTGTTCATATCCTTTGAGGCATGGACCCACATTTAACACCACATACTAAGATAAGATCAAAATGGGTCCAAGATTTAGGCATAAAGAACGAAATCATAAATAAATTGGAGGAACAGGGGATGGTTTACCTTTCAGACTTGTGGAGGAGGAAGGAGTTTGTGTCCAAGGGAGAACTAGAGACCATTATTGATCACAAAATAGAAAATTTTGATTACACCAAATTAAAAAGTTTCTGCACAAACAAAACTAATGCAAACAAGATTAGAAGGGAAGTAATAAATTGGGAAAACATTTTTACAGTTAAAGGTTCTGATAAAGGCCTCATCTCCAAAATATACAGAGAATTGACTTTAATTTATAAGAAATCAAGCCGTTCTCCAATTGATAAATGGTCAAAGGATATGAATAGACAATTTTCAGATGATGAAATTAAAACTATTTCCACTCATATGAAAGTGTTCCAAATCACTATTGATCAGAGAAATGCAAATTAAGACAACTCTGAGATATCATTACACACCTGTCAGATTGGCTAAGATGACAGGAACAAATAATGATGAATGTTGGAGGGGCTGTGGGAAAACTGGGACACTCATGCATTGTTGGTGGAGTTGTGAAAGAATCCAACCATTCTGGAGAGCAATCTGGAATTATGCCCAAAAAGTTATCAAAATGTGCATACCCTTTGACCCAGCCATACTACTACTGGGCTTATATCCCAAGGAACTACTAAAGAAGGGAAAGGGACCTGTATGTGCCAAAATGTTTGTGGCAGCCCTTTTCATAGTGGCTAGAGGCTGGAAGATGAATGGATGTCCATCAATTGGAGAATGGTTTGGTAAATTATGGTATATGAATATTATGGAATATTATTGTTCTGTAAGAAATGACCAACAGGAGAAATATAGAGAGGCTTGGAGAGACTTACATCAACTGATGCTAAGTGAAACGAGCAGAACCAGAAGATCATTATACACTTCAACAATGATACTGTACGAGGATGTATTCTGATGGAAGTGGATATCTTCAACATAGAGAAGTGCTAATCCAATTCCAATTGATTAATGATGGACAGAATCAGCTACATCCAGAAAAGGAACACTGGGAAATGAGTGTAAACTGTTATTTTTACCTTCTGAATCCAATTCTTCCTGTGCAACAAGAAATTTGGTTCTATACACATATATTGTATCTAGAATATATTGTAATATATTTAACATGTATAAGACTGCCTGCCATCTGGGGGAGGGGGTTGGCGGAGGAAGGGAAAAAATCTGAATAGAAGTAAGTGCAAGGGATAATGTTATAAAAAATTACCCATGCATATGTACTGTCAAAAAAAAGTTATAATTATAAAATAAAATAAAAATTAAATTAAAAAAAAAAGAAAAAAGAAAAAACATCATTGCTATAGACTATACATCTTATATATATATATATAGATAGATAGATCATACCTATGCCTGCAAAAGAATTAGAATAAAGGGTCAGGCATAACCTGTAATTGGGCTTCAGACTCTGTCATTCTGTTGAAATTGCTGTCTCTAAGTCCTCTTCTCCTTGAGGCCTAACTTTCTAGTTGATATCTCTGGCTGGATGGACTATTACTGCTTACTACTATTACTATTACTCATTATTTTTCCCTCACACAATTCTTTCCCTTTACCTAATTTACCTTTTCCTTTTTTTAATTCTTAATTTTTGTTGATAGCTTTTATTTTTATATCTTTATTTATAAATGTATCTTTTCTTTCCTTTTCCTTCTCTTTACACTGGACCCATAAACTTGCTTTTTAAAATACTTTGATAACTGATAACCTTTATAATACTGCATATTTTATTTTTTTACATTTAAAAATCATTATTCTAAGAAATTCATCAAATTGCCAAAAGGCTCCATTATACACAAAAAATTTACGAATCCCAGGTTTGTAACAGGATTTTTAAAAAGAAAGAAGAAAAAAAAAAAAGCAAAACTAATCAATATATCGTAAAATCTGAAAGTAAATGTATTCCATCCCATAATTCATGATTTAAGGTAAATTTCAATTCCTTTTTCTTCCAAGCTTTATTGTTTTGGTGTATACCTTATCTTTTGTTGCTGCCCCAGTTTGTTTCCTCACAGAGACATGATAGCTTTGTTCTGGCTCTCATCTTATTTCCTATGAGTTCTTGTATTCTAGTCTCTTTCATCTCCAACCCTTCTTCCACCAGCTGCCAGATTGATAATCCCACACCATGGGTCTCAAGAAGCTAACTATAATTTCCCCGTTGCCTTCAGAATCAAATGTCATTGTCTTTCAAAGCTCATTATAATCTAGCTTTAGTTTTCTTCTCTAAGTTTATTGCATATTCAATTATTGGCACTTTGTTTTTCATTTGAATTGGCCTATGACATGTTTCCCATCTCCTTTCTTTTGTCTTCTCATGACTGAAATTATTTTCTCTTCACTGTGCCATTTATTTAGCTTCCTTTGGAGCTCACAGTATATTTCCTATAGAAATTATATTCTGATCCCCTTAGTTGCTTGGATCCTACCTCTGGTAACTACTTTGTTATATAATTTAATTTTCTTTATATATATTTTATCCACATTGAATGTAAATTCTTAAGGTAAGGAACTGTTTCACTTTTTGATTTGTATCCCCAGTTCTTGACTTGTAAAAAGGCATTTAGTAGTACTTTTAGGTGGAAACTGAGAATTTCTGTTTGAATCCTGGCATTCTGCTACTTGAATGACCTTTTACTTCTCCCTACTTATATAAAATGAATGATTGGGCTTAGATGCTCTCTAAGGGTCTCAGTTCTAACTGTATGAATTTGATGGTATTTAAATTGATTGTGTATATTTGTTTTATATAGAAGTAATAAATTGGCCAACATTTAAATGAAGTCCTGTGTAACAAGGTTATTGTAATTGTAATTTAAAAATATATGTTACTTATTGTTGGTTGCATTTTAAGTTTCGAATTGTTGCCTTATCTTACAGTAGAGAAGGCCACTATTTCTCTCTCACACACAACCATATTATTCACACTTCTGTTTATCAGTTCTTTCTCTGGAGGTGGATAGCATCTTTATGATTTTTTTGTAATTAATTTGAGTACTTATGATACTCAGGATAACTTAGTCATTCTTAGTTGTTTTTTGAATAATATTATAACTGTAAATATACAACATTCTCTTGGTTCTGAACATTTTGCTCTTCATCATTTCATTCAAGTCTTTCAATGTTTTTAGCTAGTTCATCATTTTTTATAGTTCAGTAGTATTCCATCACAATCATATATCCCAATTTATTTAGCCATTCCCTAGTTGAGGGGCATCCCCTCAATTTTCAGTTCTTTGTCATCACAAAAAAAACCTACTATAAATGTTTTAGAACATAGACATTTTTAATTTGATCATCTTGGGAAATAGACCAAATAGTGGTATTGCTAGAACAAAGAGTATGTACACAGTTTTGTAAATCTTGGGGCATAATTCCAGATTGTTCTCCAAAATGGTTAGATCACATCACAGTTCCATCAGTAGTATATTAGAGTCCCGATTTTCCTATCCTTTCCAACATTTGTCATTTCCCCCTTCTATCACTTTAACTATAATCTGGTGGATGTGAGATAATATCTCAAAGTTGTCTTAATTTGCTTTTCTCTAATCAGTAATGATTTATAGTATTTTTAAATATGATTATGTAGTTTTGCTTTCTTCATTGGAAAACTGCCTTGTTCTGATTCTTTGAAATTTATCAATTAGGGAATGATTTGTTTTCTTATAAATTTAACCAAGTTTTCTGCATATTTGAGATTTGAGATGTTTATCTAAGAAACTATAAAATCTCTCCCCCCTCCCCCCAATTTTCTATTTTCCTTCTAGTCTTGGTTATATTTGTTTTATTTTTACAAACCCTTTTTAATTTAATTAATCAAAATTACTCATTTTACATCTCATAATGCTCTCTATTTGTCTATTTTTAAATTTTTCTGTTCATAAATCTAAGAAATATATTCTATATGCTTCTGTGAGATCTCCATTTATATTTAGGTCATGTATCTATTTTTATCTTATCTTAGTAAATTGTGTAAGGCATTGGTTTATTTTCTGCCAGACTGCTTTCCAGTTTGACCCAAAATTTTTTTAAAATGTAAAATACTTCCATATTAGTTATTTTGTACAAGAATATTTGAATGAAAGAAAAAAGTGAAAGAAAGTTAAAAAAAAAAATTAGCACGCTTCAGTCTGTAGTCAGTCAATATCAGTTCTTTCCCTGAAGGCAGATAGTATGGTTCATCATTAGTACTTTGGAATTGTCTTGGATCATTGTCTTGTTGAGAATAGCTAAGACTTTTATTACAATTCTTTATTGAATATAATTGCATTTACCATGTATAATATTCTCTGATTCTTTTCTTTTTGTAATATATCAATTCAAGTTAAGTCTTTACAGGTTTTATCTGAAATGATCCTGCTTGACATTTTTTATAGTACAATAATATTCCATTGCAGTCATATATCACAGCTTGTTTATCCATTCCCCAGTTGATGGGCATCTCTTTGATTTCTAGTTCTTAGCCTCTGCAAAAATTGTGGCTATAAATATTTTTACTTAATATATGTAATTAAATTAAATTTATTAATTTAAATATTAAATTATTAAATATTTATATATAAACAAATTATCAAATTTAAATATTAATACTAAATTAATTAAATTAAATTAAAATGTGAATTTAATTAATATATTTAATAAATATGTTATAAATACATCTTTTCCCCTTTTTTGGCTATGTCTTTGGGTTATAGACCTAGCAGTGCTACTGCTGGATCTAAGGGTATGCATAGTTTTGTAGCCATTTGTATCTAGTTTTAAATTGTTCTCCAGTTTACAATTCAACTAGTAGTGCATTAGTGTCCCAGTTTTCCTACATCCTCTCCAACATCCAGTATTTTTCTTTTTTGTTTTATTAGTCAAAATAATAGGTATAATAGGTATGATATTTGATAAGTGTGAGGTGGTAATTCAGGGTTGTTTTAATTTTCTTTTCTCTGATCACTTTTGATTTAGAACATTTTTTTCCTTACCTAGTAACTTTTGATTTCTTATTCTTTGATCATTTATCAGTTGGGGAATGAATTTCATTTTCATAAATTTGACTTAGTTCTCTATAAATTTGAGAAATGAGGCTTTTATCAGAGATAACTTGTTGCAAATTCTTCTCCCCTCCTCCATTTTTTGCTTTCCTTATAATTTTGGTTGCATTGGTTTTGTTTGTGCAAAATTTTTGATTTTTTTTCCTAATTTATTTATTTGTTTTTAATGTACATTGCTTTATGAATAGTGTTGAGAGAAAAAAATCAGAACAAAAAACATGAGAGAGAAAAAAAAAAAGAAGTGAACATAGCATGTTTGGTTTTCATTCAATCTCCATAGTTTTGTTTTGTTTTGTTTTGTTTTGTTTTGTTTTGGGGGGGGATGCAGATGGCATTTGCTGTCCAAAGTCTATTAGAATTGCTTTGGATCACTGAATCTCTGAGAAGAACCAAGTTTTCAGAGTTGATCATCGCACTTTCTTGCTGTTTTTGTGTACAATGCTTATTTCACTCAGCGTGAGTTTGTGTAAATATTTCCAGGTCTTTCTAAAATCAGCTTGTTAATTATTTTTATAGAACAATAATATTCCATTACCTTCATATACCCCATCTTTTTTAGCCATTCAGCTTATGAGCATCTATTCATTTTCCAGTTTTTTGTTATCACACTAATCTTTTACACGCATTTTTGCACATGTGAGTCCTTTTCCTTCCTTTATGATTTCCTTAGGATACAGGCCCAGTAGTGGCACTGCTGAATCAAAGAGTATGCACAATTTTATAGCTCTTTGGCCATAGTTCTAGATTGGTCTTCAGAGTGATTGTTTCATGTCACAACTTCACCAACAATGCATGTGTCCCAATTTTCCCACATTCCCTCCAACATCTATCATTACCTTTTCCTGTCATTTAGTCAATCTGAGAGATGTGAAGTAGTACCTAAAGAGTTGTTTTAATTTGCATTTTTCTAATCAATAGTGATTCAGATTATAGATGGCTTTAATTTCATCATCTGAAAATTGTTCATATTCTTTGACCATGTGTCAGTTGGGGAAGGACATGTATTCTTATATTTGACACAGTTCTTTATATATTTTAGAAATGAGACCTTTATCAGAAACACTGGCTGAAAAGATATTTTCCCCCAACTTTGTACTTCCCTTTTAATCTTGTTCCTGTTGGTTTTGCAAAAACTTATTAATTTAATGCAATCAAAGTTATCCATTTTGCCTTTCATGAGTTCTCTAGTTCTTTTTTGGTCATAAATTTTTCCCTTCTCCAAAAATCTGATAGCTAAATTATCTCTTGCTCTCCTAATGTCTGCAAAATCTTTTTTACTTTTGTGTAATCAGAATTATTTATTTTACATTTTTAATAGTTTTTATATCTTTTTTTTGGTGCTGAATTCTTTCCTTATCCATAAATCTTACAGATAAACTATTCCATACTTTTTCAATTTGTTAATTGCATCAACCTTTAAGTCAAAATCATGTCCTCATTTTGACCTTTTTTTTTGTTATACAGTATGAGATGCTGGTCTATACCTAGTTTCTGCCATATTGTTTTCCAGTTTTCCCAATAATTTTTATCAAATAGCTTTACAAAAAGCTTTTCCATCATTTTTTTTTTTTTGCCAAGTAGTGAATTTTTATCCTGAAAGCTTAAATCTTTATATTTTTCAAACACAGTATATTGTATGTCTTCTCTGTTCTGCTAATTGATCTTTGTGTCTCTTAGCCAGTACTAGATTGTTTTGATAATTACTATTTTATAATGTAGTTTAAGATATACTACTAAATAAACCTATTTTCTTTATTTTTTTTATAGATTGTTTTGATAATTACTATTTTATAATGTAGTTTAAGATATACTACTAAATAAACCTATTTTCTTTATTTTTTTTTATTAATTCCTTTGATAGCTTGACCTTTTTGTTCTTTCCAATGAATTTTTTTATTATTTTTTCTAGCTTTATAATTTTTGCTAATTTAATTGGGATGACATTGTATAAGTAGGATTAATTTAGGTAGAATTGTCATTTTTATTTTATTGGATCTGCCCACCTGCAAATAATGTTTCTCCAATTATTTAAACCTGACTTGTATGAAAAAGTGTTTTGTAATTATGTTCATTTAGTTCCTGGGTTTGTCTTTGCAGATATTCTCCCAGGTATTTAATGTGGTGTATACTTTCTTTAAATCTCTTCTTGCAGGTTTTTGTTAGTAATATATAGTAGTATTGATGGTTTTATATATGCTTCTTTATATCCTGCTATTTTGCTAAAATTATTTTGTCCTACTAACTTTAGTAACATCTCTGGGATTTTTCAAGTTTATCATATCATCATCTCCAAAAAAGAATGGTTTTTATTACCTCATTACTAATTATTATTCCTTCAATTTCTTTTTCTTCTCTTATTGCTCTTGTTAGCATTTCTAATACAATATTGAATAATATTTTTAATAATAGGCATTTCTAACAAAACTCCTGGTTTTATTAGGAAGGGGTTCCATCTTTTCTTTATCACAAATAATGTTTGCTGATGGTTTTAGGTAGATGCTGCTTCTTTTAAAGAAAAATCTATTTATGCCTATATTTTCAAATTTGTTTAATAGGAATGAGTATTGTATTTTGTCAGAAGCTTTTTCTGCATCAGTTGGCACAATCATAATGATTTTTGTTACTTTATTATTGAGATATTCAATTATGTTAATAGTTTTCCTTATGTTAAATCATCCTTGCATTCTTGGTATGAATCCTATTTAATCACAATATATAATACTAGTGATGTATTATTGTAGTCTCCCAGCTAGTATTTATTTAGGATTTTTGCATCCATATTCATTAATGAAGTTGTTCTATAACTTTCTTTAAATTGCAGTATGCCAAATCATTATTTATTTTACAAAATTAGATCTTTATTTTGCATATTTAAAAATTTGAACTTGGTAATAGTACTAATTCAGTATTTTGTGGCTAATGTTTTGATATCTATTTGAACTGGTTATTGACTTACCAGAAGGAAAAACACCACAGACACTTTGGAGAATAATTCAAAAAAGGTTTATTTGTGTTTGTAATTAGAGTATAGTGTAGTAGAAAGTTATCATTTAACCAATGAGATTCCCTGGCATCCAGAATCTAATTGAAAGAAGACAAAGATATTCTTGATGATAGAATAATGGCTCTTTCTTCTCAGTTTTTTGAAGCTGATGAACAACATAAACACATGGAGGCAGAACTGAGAAGTAGACTGGAGACATTGGAGACAGAAGCAGCACAGCACCAAGCAGTCGTAGATGGTTTAACAAGAAAGTACATGGAAACCATAGAAAAACTGCAAAATGACAAGGCCAAATTAGAAGTAAGCTTCTCCCTTTGTTAAAAATGTCTCATTCTGTGTGCTTTTGAAAAATAGGATGTTACTTAAAATGAAAATCTTATCTGAAATACCTCTCATGTGCTTTTATTTATAAAATGAGGATTTTGGACTTTTCTTTTTTTTAAATTCAGGTAAAATCACAAACACTAGAAAAGGAGGCCAAGGATTGTCGACTTCGAACAGAAGAGTGGTATGTTTAAAGGTGTTGAATGTCAAATTCAGAAGATTTGCTTTCTCTTGTCTTGGCTTTGCTATTAACTAGCTACATACGGACTGGTCATTTAATGTCTCTATGCTTCATGTTCCTCATTTGTAAAAATGAAGGGATTGCATTAGCTAACTTCTAATGTATCTCTTATATCTATAATTTTGTAATCTTAAGTAATTTGTTCATGTGGTTCACATCCTAGTATCTTGCTTGAGGTTATACTTTGTGTTTTGTCTTCAAAACAGCTACACTATCAGGATTATATTAGTTCCTATTTTAAGTCATTTGAATCAGAAGTATCCTGCAGGTGATCTGTGAAGTTGACACATAACTGACTCTTGGCTATAGTAATCTGAAAATGAAATAACTTGCAGTTGATATATGTAAATATTTGGTTTAGAATTTGATTTATAATGTTAAGGATTTTTTTTTTTTTCCTTTCTTACAGTCAACTTCAATTAAATAACCTTCATGAGGATTTGTCAAGTAGATTAGAGGAATCCTTGTCTATCATCAATGAAAAAGTCCCTTTTAATGACACAAGTAGGTATTATATAATTATTCTCATTCACTGTTGGGACATGTCAGACTGAATGGTTCTTATTTATGTGGATAGAAGACTGATATGGCCATTTTTGTTCTTTTGTTTGTGTCTAACAGTGTAACTTAATATCCATTTATAAAGTAGATATTGGTGACTTTAAGTTCTCTAATATTGTAGAACTGTCCTGATTTTAGGGTTAAAATTATGATTGTTGTTTTATGTAAATGGATCTCACATGCTCTGTGTAACTCTTCTTTGTCTTCTAGGATTTAGTCAGTATAATGCTCTGAATGTTCCACTACACAATAGGAGACATCAGGTAACCCTTTAGTTATATTTTTTTCTCTTTTAGTAATCATTTTTTTAAAAAGACCAAAGAATTGGTTGATTTTATTGAAGGGCCCATTCAACCAGAAGATTTAACTTGTTTTTGCTTATGAAATTTGTACACTGTTATTGTTGGCAAACATCAGAAAAAAGGCCCATTTAAAATATTTTTTCTATCTGGTATATAATGAAGTTCATTAGTTCTTTAAGCATACCATCTAGAGTTTCTAGTTGGCTAATTTAACATTTTAGACTTAGTAAGTCATCTGTATTGCAAATTATTAATTGAAAGAGATATATTTGCCAGCTTTTCTATCTCTCTTATTAGTTAGGCATGAATATTAAAGGTTGGGGTGGGAGACTTTAATTTAAATTAAATAATTCTTTACTTAGAAATATTGAGATGGCTTTAAAAGGAAAAACAATTTCAAAAATATTATGAAATAGTAGTTTGGCAGTTACATTCATTTGCCCCCTTTTTAATTGTGTATTTATAATTTTAAAGCTGAAGATGCGGGATATTGCTGGGCAGGCCTTGGCTTTTATTCAAGATCTTGTGACAGCTCTTCTGAACTTTCATACCTACACAGAACAGAGAGTCCAAATTTTTCCCATTGATTCTGCCATTGATACTATATCACCATTAAATCAGAAGGTAAATTTTCTCAATATTTTTTTTCATTTAGGTATGAACAAACAATTTTACTCATCTGACTCTTTTAATATTTAACACATTCTATATGATTCAGTTTACAAACATTTATTAAGTGCCTTCTGTACATAGTCATGGTGCTAGGTCTTTGGAGGACGTGAGGTAGGTTTGCCAAAGCTTACATTCTAGTTGGACGACAAGCCATGAAGATGTCAAGTTAAATAACGGTACAGAATTAAATGTGAGAGATATCACAAAGCACTTCATGGTTTGTTGTTAAAGAATGGTATGAAAAAATATGATGAGTCCAAAGGAAAAGAATACTCATTGGATGGGAGTAGTTGACAAATAATGGTAGATGTCTCAGTTCAGCTTGCTCTGAAAGAATTGGTAGAATTTTGGTAGGCAAAGAGGAAACAAGTAGGCAAGACAATTGGGGATTAGTGTGCAAAGAGTGTGTGTGTGTGTGGGGGGGGAGGATGGGAATTGGGAAGAGGTGAGGTAAAAAAGACACTGATTAGGTCAGCTTATCTGTAAGTAACTTATAGGAGCCATGGCAGATATGGCCAGAAATATATATTAGGGCCAGATAATAGAGAATCTTGACTCGTTTAGGTACCATTTTGTTTTTGATAGGCCATTTTAAATTCTTGATATGTTTTAGGACTCAACTAGAAACACTCAAGGAAGCATTGAAAAAAAGCAGAACTGGGATCAATGTTTTTCTACAAACTAAGCTCATAAGTGGTATCTTTAGAATGGGACTGAAAAATCAGAGAAGAGTTTCATTTAGGAATGTCACTAGTCCCAGGCACAGTAACTCTTAGGCCATGATAGGAAGAAAAAAATCTAGCTTTGTGAAAGTTTCAATGATATAGTGTACTACTAAATTAAGATCTCACTGAGTCTTCTAAGTCTATCCTCATGTCTGTGTCAGGGTAGCTGAGTTGTTTGATAAGGGAGGGTTTTATAGTAAATTTGATCCTACTTAAGCATGTTTGGTTTTCTGTCTCTAATGTTACAATTGGGGAGGTCTAGACCTGGAAAAATTTAGGTCAGCAGGTTCTAATTATTCCTGAATTAATTCTAGTGGATTTCAGGGATTTGGGTTTGACATATTATAAATAATGAGTTGTATAAAAGCCTAACTGGCATGTTTTTCAAATTTGTGGGTAGCAAAAACGGGGATGGGGAAAATTAACTCATTGGGACACAGGATTCCAAAAAATTCTAACAGACTTGAATATTGGTCTGAATATAATGAGATGAAATTTAATAAGGATCCAGCCATTCTGGAAAGCAATTTGGAATTATGCCTAAAGAGTTATCAAACTATGCACATCCTTTGACCCAGAAGTGTTTCTACTGGGCTTATATCCCAAAGAGATCTTAAAGGAGGGAAAGGGTCCTGTATGTGCAAGAATGTTTGTGGCAGCCCTCTTTGTAGTGGCAAGAAACTGCAAACTGAGTGGATGCCCATCAGTTGGAGAATGGTTGAATAAGTTATGATATATGAATGCTATGGAGTATTATTGTTCTATAAGAAATTACCAACAGGATGATTTCAGAGAGGTCTGGAGAGACTTACATGAATTGATGCTAAGTGAAGTGAGCAGAACCAGGAGATGATTATACATGGCAATCACAAGTTTAAACGATGGTTAATTCTGATAGACTTGGCTCTTCTCAACAATGAGATGATTGAGGCCAGTTTCAATGATCTTGTGATGAAGAGAGCCATCTACATTAGAGAGAGGACTGTGGGAAGTGAGTATGGATCACAACATAGCGTTTTCACTTCTTTTGTTTGCTTGAATTTTCTAATTTTTTCCTTTTTGATCTGATTTTTCTTGTAAAACAAAATAATTGTATAAATATGTATGCATATATTGTATTTAACATATATTTTTACCATGTTTAACATATATTGGATTACTTGCTCTCTAGAGGAGGGGGCAAGGGGGGGAATTGGAACAAAAGGTTTTGCAAGGGTCAGTGTTGGAAAATTATCCTTGCATATGTTTTGAAAATAATAAGCTTCAATTAAAAAAAAAGATTTTGAGCTTCAAATTTTTTTCCTTCCCTCCTCAAGACAGCAATCTGATAAAAGTTGTGATATTTGATATAATATAATAAAGGTTATACATGCAACTCACTGTTGCATGTATAATCATGTGAAACATTTTGACTTTAGTCATGTTGTGAAAGAAGAATCAGAATTAAGAGGAAAAACCATAAGAAAAAACAAAAAAAAAAATGAAAATAGTATGCTTTAATCAGCATTTAGATTCCATAGTTCTTTCTCTGGATGTGGGTAGATAACTTTTTCTATTATCGTTCCTTTGGAATTGTCTAGGATCACTGAGAAGAGCTAAATTTATCACAGGTGATCATTACATAGTGTTGCTTTGTACAATGTTCTACTGGTTCTGCTTATGATGTTGATTTTTTAAATCCAAATTTAAGGTAGAGTTAATGGCTTTTGAAAATAATCTGAAAATAATTTTGAAAATAATCAAGCAATTGAAAATAATCTGGAGGTTTTAGTGAATTGTAATCTTATGAAACTGGTAGTGAGATATGGTGGCCAAGAAAGTTGATATGGTTTCCAGCTGACTTGAGAAGTATCTTGTATCCAGGAATTAGGAGCTTTTATTCTCATCAAATTCAGATATAGCTAAACTATATTTGGACTCCTGTCTTCATTTCTGGGTGATACATTTTAAAAAGAATGTTAATAAGCTGCAATCCCTTCAAAGGAAGGTTAAATAGGAAAATGAAAGGTCTCAAATTCATGCTATTTGAGTATTAGCTTAAGGAGCTAGTGTCCTGAACAAAGAAGCCTTAGAGAAGTGATAGCTACTTAAAAATATTTGAAAGACTCTCATGTGGAAGAAGGGGTAGATTGATACTGGTTGCCCCAGGGGGCAGAACTAGAAACAGTGGGTGGGAATTGTAAAGAGGGAATTTTGGATTGACGTAAAGAATAATTTCCTAATAATTAGAGTTCTTCAAAAATAGAATGAGCTACATCAGGAGGTAGTATGTTGCTTCTTCACTTAAGATTTTTCATTGAAGAGTAGATGATTATTTGCTAGGGGGAAAAATACTTTTTTCAGGTAATCCTGAGGTCTCTTCTGACTCTAAACTTTAGTGATTTTATAGTAACTTGAAGCTCAAGAATATGGCTTATTGTTACATTATATGTACTTTTGAACCAAACAATTGCTTGCTTGCATTCAACACATAAGAATTTTGAAAAATCTTTATTATATTATCCTATACTATATAGGCCACTTAGCTGCCTCACAAGATTTTACCTTAAACGGTATGACTCAAGGTAAAAATCACAGAAATCTAGGATTGGGTAAGCCTAACATGTATATAAATAAAATCTACATTTGACATACTAATAGGGGAGAAGCCATGTTTCATTTGCTTGAAGATCTTCAAAAAGTCCACTAACTTCAAGGCAGCCCATTCCTGATTTGTCTCCTTATAACTTCCCATTATTCCAGTTACCAGTGCCACTTTTCAGTAATATCCACAATAATAATAGGATATAATTTATCTCAGCCTTGACTTATAATTATCAAAGGGAAGTTAAATGGTCTCTCTCCTTATCTTTAGTAATGTCTTTTTGCTTTTTTGTTTTCTTGCTTCCAGCCCAAGAGTCATTTTCTTCAGCAAGAAAATAAGCAAAATAAGAAATAGGAAGTTTTTTTTTTTTTTTTTTATCATCTCCATTCTCCTAGCCCCATCTTCTCAGCACATCTCTTCTTTCATTCTGATAATTTTCTCAATGTAACTTTTAAAATAATTTCTCAGTCCTTTTTGTTGTCATTAGTTCCCTTGTCAATCTAAACTCACTCTGGACTTTTACTACTCCTATTGGATTATGTAGCTTTTTTTTTTTTTGTGTGCTGCTGAGGCAGTTGGGGTTAAGTGGCTTGCCCGAGGTCATGCAACTAGGAAGTGTTAAATGTTTGAAGCCAGTTTGAACTTAGGTCCTCTTGACTTAAGGGCTGGTGCTCTATCTGCTGCACCACCTAGCTGCCCTGGATTAATGCAACTTTTAAAAATTTATTTAACTGTCCTTGATTGATGAAATTTCCAGAGCATTAACAACTTTAGTCTCTTCGCTGTTGAAATCATAGATATGGTTAAAATTAAAAACAAAATGCAAGAAAAATGCCTGACATCATTAAAGAGACATTAAGGTAGCGTGTAAAGAGGCCTCAGCCTCTGCAGCTATTTTCTCCTCTGTAAACTGAGGAAATAATACCTATTCTGGGATGTTTGGAAAAAACATTCAAAAGCTTTGCAAAGTATTGTATGAATTTGCATTATTATTAAAACATTTTCTCTGCAAACGTTAAAATGAGGAAGTTGTTGACAATGTCAATTCCAGAATATAGTCGATATAGCACATAGCATGCAATAAAAAACTAATGAGGTTAGTCACTTGTTATTTTTAATAAGAGGGAGAGATATCCTGGTACTTTGACTCACTGTTACAGTGATTAATTGTTTACCCACCCAACTCTTTTTTTTCCATGTTTATGTGACACCTGGAAGGAAAGATTAGAGTACTATTTGAGGGTCCAAGTTGCAGTGAATTTCCATTGTACTAGGATCTCAGAATTAAAAGGGAGGCCAGCCAATCTCCCAACTAATATTTAGCTTTCCTTGGTGTTTTTCCTGCTGCTTCCCCTTCTTGCCTTGAAGGGAGAGTAAAGATTTAGGAACTAGCCAGAGCTGGAGGCATAGAGGGGGGAAGGGAGGAATCACTTCTCATTTAAAGCCTGAGTTTTCTTTCAAGGTAATTTATTCTCACTAAAACTATTTTAAGTATTTGTTATATAATCCAGTAAGTTCACTCATGAACTTGTTGACATTTTTTGTTTTCAGTAATTTAGCTCTAATAGGCCTTTCATTTTTCTTTGCAGTTTTCACAATACCTTCATGAAAATGCATCCTATGTTCGCCCTCTTGAGGAAGGAATGCTTCGCTTATTTGAGAGTATTACTGAAGATACTGTGACAGTCTTGGTATTTCCTTCCACTTATTATTTCTGGGAAATGGGAGTTCTTTTTTTTTTGTGCAAATAATTCTATTAACCCTGTGATTATTTTTCTTTTCTAGGAAACAACTGTGCAATTGAAAACTTTTTCAGAACATTTAACCTGCTATGTGTCTTTTCTTAGGAAGATTCTTCCTTATCAGTTAAAAAGGTACTTTTCCCTTGAGGTCAGTTAACTTCATGAATTGCCTCCTTGTAGCCTGAACTCCTCAAAATATCATTAAAATACACATGTCCAAACTTGTTTGATCTACTCCAGGTTTGAATTTTTATTGAAAAAAAAGAAAGAAGCATGGCTTGAGTAACAGTGATACCTCCTATCTATAGAGTGCTTTATATTCCATAGGATTCTTTCTTCACAACAATCTTTTGAGATATTTAGCTCAAACATCCCCATTTTACTAGGAGGAAACTAAGACTTAGAGAATGATTAATTGAGGACAAGAATATGAAGTCATTTCATTCTCCAGATAATTTAAATTCTGAGTAAACTCTGCAAAGTCTTGAATTATAATTTCTCCAGCTGTTCTTTTCAGTGAATTGTGATGCATGGAAAAAAATTGAAAAGGCATGATAATTATCATTCCTAAATAATACTTTATGAAAAATGGATAGTTTCTCTTTGTTGCTTTTTAGTGTTTTGAGATATATGATATGCTGACATATTAATATTAAGCCAAGACCCTCATGTGAAATTTACATGAAAATATTTTTTGTAAATCAAAAATTTGAATTTATAAATAGACATTTTGGGTATAAATTTTGTAAGCTAATAATGATAGGGAAATAGTAATTCCTTGAGTTTACATGTAGGTGCTAGTCAGAATTTGGATAATTAAAAAAAATTTTATATGATATCCTAATATTTAAAATGGTACCACTTTTAGAGTATTTTTTTAATAGTGAGGAATAAGTTAAAAACTATGTTAATCTATTTAGATTGTTATAAAAAGTCTTTAATATTCAGTTTTAAAATTTCTGGGGGAGGAAAGGAAAATAATGTGAAATACAAGATATTTGCTTGCCCTGCCTGCTGACAAAAACTTTACAGAAGATAAAATTCTGAGTTGGCACACTTTTCCTTTTTTTTCTACAAATCATAGTTCTTCCCAAATAGTGTCTTTGGGTTTAATCTTTCAGGGGAAGAGGAGGGAAGGGAAAACTAAAATAAAATAAAATAAAATTGAAACTTTATGCTATAATAATATTATTAAGGTATTAGTATATAAGATATTTTGAATTTTTTCCTTGTGAAAACAGTAAGCTTTCTCAGCTTCCTTGTTCCTATTAGTGCCAACACTGTTTATGATTATGTCAAAAATTATTGCGAATTCTGATTTGCCTAGCTCTTCTCCTCACCTTAAGATTTATAAGTCTTGTCATTGTAATCACCAGGAAATAACAAGGCTGGAGCATATTAGAAAGAGGAACAATGGTTCATATGTTACAAAATAAAATTTAGAAAATATTTAGATGTGGCTCTCCTTATTTATAGAAAATGCAGCTAATTTTAGTTGGCAAATCTTCAGTTTTGTATTGTTCCTTATAGAAATAGTAAATTTTAAGTGTAACTATTCTTCTCTAATCATACTTATTTTTTGTTTTTAAATTAAATAAAAAGTGGGTAAGGGCTAGGTTATTCTTCAATTTTTTTTAAAAAATAATTTCTTGTACATGACCTATGGATTTTCAAATTATGCTTATAACAAGATATTTTGGAATCAAGAAATTGTTACCTCCAATAATTACTTTTTCCCCCTCAATTAAATTTTATTGAGGTATATAATTTTCTAAAACTTGCATGGTTTTGTTTTGTTTTTTAAAGAAATGACCAATTTCAAACCCTAGCATTTAGTTAAAACTCAAGTTGTATTTTGATGTAAACACGTTTTGTTATTTAGTAATAAATTCTTATTGCACAGAGTTGGGTTAAATATCCCTTATATATGCTGAACTTGTTTTTCAAGGGGCTTTCTCTCCATTTTTGATTAATCTTTGAGAGATGCTGGAGGCAAATAAAAACCTAATAGTGTAGTAGTAGTAGCAGTGGAGAGAGCATTTTTTTCTTCCTCCTGTGCTTAAGGCTTGTGATGTCAAAGGAGAACACATGTAAGATTTAACATTACACAGTTACATCTTCTATTTCCTTAAGAGGCAAGAAAATTAGAACTTTTGAAAGAAAAACATGAGTTATAGGAATGTCAAGATAAAAGGGGAAATTGTCCTAACAGTACTAAGTGGTCCGTCTTTCTTGCCTGTGACTAGAGTGAGGCTTTGTACATTACTATTGCCATTCCTGAGTACAAGAAAAGGAGATCATGAGACTTGTAATTAAGCTCTTTAAAACATACACAAATCTGGCAAAAATCCTGTTAACTTTACTGTACAGAACTGTGTTCCCTCTCTGTGCTCCTGCCCTGTAGCTTAGCACCCTGGGGATTGCCCTTATGCTCTCAAAAAGACCCCAATAAAAACTAAAAACAAAGAAAAATTCTCTAAGTGAAAGCAGAAAGAGAGATGCAAGGAGAACCCCCGCTGCTGCCAGACTGGAGGGTGGATTGAGGCCTCCAGCATGGAGAGAGAAGACCTTTGCTCCTCCCTCTACTAACTTACCTCCTTGTTCAGTCCTGTGTGTTTGTCTTCTATCCGTCTGCACTTGGATGCGCCATGTCTGTTGCTGGTCCCCACTGCTACCTGTCCTTCCAGTATCTGTGGCCCCCATGTGTCTGCTCACCCCTTCCCATGTAGTTTTCCTTTTGATTCTGGCCAGGCTCTTCAGTGACTAACTTTGGCCTTGCTCTCACTGATTTTCCCAGCCCCGATGTGCGCCAGGCTCCTCCCTCCACATGTATCCTGTTCTTTCCTTCTTTTTTCCCTCCCCCATGTCCTCGCACAGATTTTTTATTATTTAAAAATCACTTTATGTGGAGGTCTGTGGAATGGTCCAGTAATGCACAGCAAGAGCTGTCTACACCTGTTAAAAGGGGAAAACCTAGTTAAAATGTTACTGAACTTGAATCAATTTAATTGGGACTTTATGCAGTTTGAATAGTATACAGCCCATACTTGAGATCCTTCTAGCAACAGAATAATCTACTGTCTAGTCTTTAGGAAAAATGCTTAGTGATGTATTTAGACAATATGCCCATTCTCAAGCATCAAAAAAGAGTAGTTTTCCTTTCTTGAATACATGTCTTCTAAGCCTTCCATTTTTATTGATCTGGACTAAAAATAAAGGATAATGGCAAGCTTTCTGAGTAGATCTTAGCAATCAGGAAATAGATAGGAACTTTGATACTTAAAATTCAAACTGTATTTACATTTTGTCTTAGGATCTCTGCATTCACTAAATAATGTACTTTATTAGAATTTAGATGATTACTTTGACAACATATCATTTTGGACATAGATGATTCTAAACCCTGCTCATCATTGTTGCCCATTCTTACAATATTGAGCTCTCTTAAATATTCAAAGTTTATAAGCTACCTATTGCATTTGAATAAAGACAGTTTTGAGTATGCCTGCTGAAAGATAGTTTTCCTTGCTCTGTATTTAAAAACAAAAGAAAATATTCCTTCATATTCTGGTCTGTCTGGACTGGGCCTGGCAGTTACTTAGCGATGTTAAAATAAAATCCAAAGGGAACTTTTCCTGTTAAACTGTTAAAAATGAAAAACCTTCTTTGGGCAGTGGGGGCTAGGAGTAAAAAGAAGCCACTCTTTGATTTATGTTAAGAGATTTAATTCTTTTGTAAGGAAGGTCAATTATACCACATTTGTATATCTACCAAAGTCTTACATATGACAGCATTTAATAAGTTTTGTTCAGCAAAAATGAGTACTTTGTAATATATACTTAGCTTAAAATAAGATCACTAGTTTTGGCAAAATGGTATGATTTATCAGAGCAAGTGATTTTCATGTCTAAAAGAATTAGCCCTATAAGCAATAACCTAGAAAAAGACGTGCAATAATGAGTGTGCATAAAATGGTAGCCAGAATTTTAGAGATAGTCTCATAGATTTTTAAAAAATCCAGACATGAAATAAAGATATAAAAAAATGAACACTAGTCTGAGGTAAGCATTAAAAATTTAAAAGACAGCTGTATAGGAAAACTTCAGGCACTTTAAAAAATATTTAAAATTTACCCATTCTCAATATTTTATATCAATTTTATATAAAAGGAGTGTTCTTGTGTGTTTTTATATGTGTACATGAATGTTCATATGAACACATATATGAACATAATGTATACCAATTTATAAGAAGATTCAAAAAACAAAAAATTCCCAGAGAACAAAAGTGTACCTCAGCTAATTTCAAAGCCCATCAAGCCACAAAAGGAATTCATTGTCTTTGGATCAGCTCCTTATTTCACTAAGAGGAACATTGACCTCTTCCTTGGCTTGCTTGCTAGGAAACAATTATTCTGAGCATTCAGAATGTCCATCTTTCTGAGCAACTTACTGGGTATAAAATAAAGTAAAAACTTGGGCCTTCCGCATTTCTTTCCAACTGCACATCTTAGGTTTGAAATCATTGCATTTATCCAGAACCTTCCTTCACTATCGTGGCAATATGTTGTGTAGTATGCTGAGCCAAATCTTTTCTCCTGATGCATGATAGCAGCAAACAAATCATTGATAAAGCAGTCTGGTCCAAGGAACTTGAATGACTGTCAATAGGGTTCCAATGTTAGGCATTGATCAAAACTAAAAGTTACTTCCATTTACTTTTCTGTGATTATTTCCTGACCACTTGAATCATTTAAGGTGTAGTCTAAGAACCTGAGGTAGCCAACACATTATAGCTGTTTCTGGGCCTCTGTGAGTTATATTGGTTTTAAAGAAAATTTCCTGTGTTTTGTGTTAATACTGGTCACACAAAGATATTTCCTTCTAAAGCTTCAGTTTCTGTGAGGTTGGCCAACATTTCAGTAACCAAGTAGGGATCCTGAGAAGTCATTTATTTTCCATGGTGATAGTATCTTTCTGGAAATTTCAGTAGCAGGTCTCTGAAATATTCTATGATATTTGATTTTTCATCACATGCAATACATAACAAGATGCAGGCTGAGCCTCCATCTTGCAAGCTTATTAGCTAGCAGGTGTGATGGCAGCCATGAAACTACTTGTTTTGGTGTGAATATCCTAAGGTTCAGTAGAATTTTTGACACTTGACTTTTCCAGAACATTTCAGGAAACTTGAACAAAAACAATGGAATTTAGAATTTTTGAAATTTGACTTATACATAAAGTAACATACTTTTGTTTCCATTTTGTTATGTGTTTACTTTGCTTATACTTGGAAGAGATCTGCCTCAGAATCTCTTGAAAAGGAGACTTCAGACTAGAAAAGCCCGTTCCTGAGGTTTTTTTCCCCTAGAATGTCCTTTATAAACTCTTAGACTTAACTAATAGGACTAATCATTTTAAGTAAACCTTTACTATATTTGTTCAAGTGAGTTAAGTGGCCAAAAACAAAAAAACAAAACAAATCTCAAAACCAAAAAAAAAAAACCTGATCACACAAAAGTTGGGTATCCTAGTGATTGAGTATATATTAAATTTAAATGAAGTTATGCAATTAAGTCATGAGGGGGAAAAATGGAGAGAATCCCTAAGAAGTCTTTCTGATGATAATTTCTAGAGCTTTTTTTCCTCCCTGAGGTAAATCTTTCTCAGATAACTTGTTTAGTTTTAAAACTGAATTGTAGCTTATATGTTAGGAATTAATTTTTAATATAAGAATTCGGATTTAACTCCTTTCTACTGCTATTTTCTTTGAAAGATGTAGTGATAACTTACAGTGAAATACTTATTTTTTTCATTGATATTGGTTTCTTAATGAACCTCTTTGTAATAGTTTGTATATGTAACAATAGTATCTACTATTGTTTTGATGGATTCCCTTATAGGAATTGTCTTTGAAATGCTTTTTTTTTTTTTTTCTCCCAGAGTAATTCTGTGGGGGCTAAGGAGAGCCAGTATCTCTTCAGAAGAGAGTACCACACGTGTGTACACACACACACACACACACACACACACACACACACACACAAACACACAAACATTTTTTATTCTTGGTCTCAGTGATTCACTAGTCGCTACAGCAAAAGAGTAAGTAGCAATTTTGTATATCATTGGGAAAAAAGGAGACCTTTATAAGACTAAACTCTTATTTGTGTTAAATCTCAAAAGCCAAGGGTAATCATTTCAGGACATTTATTTTCCACTTAGCTATATATAAATATTGCAGAATCTAGGTAGTAATAAAAACTTTCTATGGGTAGTTTAAAATCATTCAGGGTGCTCACTTTAAAAAATTTACCTATTCCTAGTTTGGAGGAAGAATGTGAATCTTCTGTTTGCACATCTGCATTAAGAGCCAGAAATCTAGAATTATACAGTGATGTGAAAAAGATGACTGCTGTGTTTGAGAAGCTCCAGACTTATATTGCTCTTCTTGCATTGCCAAGTAAGTTTGTTTTGACTCTCTTATTGGTTCAAATGGAACAACTTACTCTTCTTAAACCTTACAAAAAAGTTGAATGAAGACTTTTGATGTCTTAAGTGGAGGAGAACAAGCTTTAGGAATTCAAATCAACTTTTTACTGAATAAGATCATCTTTACTAGAATAATTATAATTTATTCCCTTCTGCGCCTTATATTTTTCTCCTTGATGATTGAAATGGGTAGTTATGATGCTTTCTCAAAAGCTTTAGAGCTACCCTATGCTGGGATGTTTAATTATCCTGTGTATTGAGTAGTATTGAATAAATTCTAAAATGTGTATAGCCATTGAATATAATCAGAAAAAAAAAAGGTATTGGAAAGTACCAATGATTATGAGGTAAGAAGTCTTTTAAAGGATTCACATTTGAAAAAGGGTATGAAAGATTTGATTTCTTTTAATGATTTGCTTCTTTTCTTAACCATTACAGCATTCTTGGAGACTCAAGGATTTATTCATTCAGCCAAGCAGCAATCATTTATTAAGTAGATTCTTTATATTAGATGCAACTTGAAGGCTTTTAAAAATTCTTCCTGTACTCTTTAAAAAGACAAAATTTATTATGTATATTTTGATGATCATGATTTATGTTTTAATGCTCATATATTGATTTCAGTAAACACCTGCTATATATTACATACATTGCTTTGTGGTATTCCATCTTTCCTTTTCTAAAACTAATTTGTGGTGATAGATTGTATATATAAATTTTCAGGGAGAATATATTGCAAAAATGTTTAGATTTGTGATTTTGATATTTCAGGTACAAAGCCAGATGGACTACTTCGGGCAAACTATAATTCAGTATTAACACATATTGCTATAGTTCTCCAAGAATTTCATGATGTCATGAAAGGTAAGGTTCAAAAATAAATGCAAATAAATGTCGAAATTCTTGCTATGTCAGGATGCTGTCAGTATTTATAAATCTCAGATTAAATCCATATTAGCATTTGGCTTATATTTAAATACTCAGCTTATTGTCCTTCTGTTCTTAACATCTGTTTTGTTTTTAAAACTGAGACACTGAAATACTGAATACATTAGGAAAGGAGTATGAATTTTGCTAGTATGTATTCTTCATATTTTTCATGTGGTCAGTTTTTCAGTCTTGTATAAAATGCAAAACTCTTATTACTGAACTCCAAGTTCCAAAGATCTGAGATTAAACAAAGGTTTGAATTCTTCTGAATTTTTTGTCTTATCACATATTCTATTATGTAAAAATTTAATTTGAATTTGGGAAATTGCTATTTGACTTGAAGGGTATTTATTTATTTGTTATTTTCTGTGTCAAGTGGCTATTATACTCTGGCCTCCTAGAACCACTCCAAGATGATTATTTTAGATTATTTAGTAGTCTGTTACTACTTTATTGGGAATACAGGATGTGAATAGAATATCCATCCTTATCCCCCATCTCATATTGTAGAGTCAGGATTATAAGAAGGCCAGGTAATTGCTCTTTGTTTATGTTGCTCTCCTTGTAGGAATCTCATTGCAAGACATCCCAAGTTCTGGGAACCTCACCTTGGCACTGGTATAGGGTCTTGTAAATTCTGAAGAAGTATGTTGTTACAATTTAAAAATTCTAACTATGCTATTCTGATATTACAGTAATCCTAAGCACTAATATAAGAGGAGAGAGATAATCAGAGGAAAGCAGTAAGGAGAGGGAAAAAATTATGGGGAAGTCACCTAAATTCTTGCATTTTTTTTCCCCCCATGCCTTAAAGATAATGTAACTTGATCTCAGAGGGGAAAAAAAAAAAATCTTTTTTTTTTTTTTTTTTTTTTTTGGTCTCTTACCAAATCTTAATATGAGGATTTGATGAGATCTTAGAGTGTTCTTTATGAGTTTCAAAGGGGGGAAAAATCTATGTAAATAAACCGCTTAATATTATCTTAAATCTTACCCCTTCTTATTTTACTCTGATCAAATGCCTGTGCTAAGTAAGATTTAGCAGGAAGAATTTTTGGGTGAAAGCAAAATTTGGAACACTATATGTTCTATTTGTAACAAAAGTTAAAGACTATCTTTAACATATGATATTGTGCATTTTAAATATGTTTAAACTTAGCTAATGTTGAGTTTTTTAAGAGGCTGAAAATAAGTAAATGACTAGACATTAAAAAAAGTTTAATTCTGAGTTGCTTCATTTTCTGGCATTAAAATTGTCAAGAAAAGATCCAAATAATCAACACATCTGGATTTGATTGGCATAAAAATTGAAACTGTAGATATGATGATAGTAGTACTATGGTAGCATTATTGTTTGCAGTAAAAACTATGGCAACCTTTTTGTATGTGTTCTTATTTGCCAATTATGTTAGGGATTTGATAAGACTGCCAAAAACTAGATGTATTCTTACAGATTTGTAGGATTTCAATTAAACATAAAAGAGTTTCAGTTTAGCTTAGCCACATAAGAAAACACTTTTCTCAGTGAATGGAAAGTTGATTGTGTAATAAATACTATTTCAGTTGAATTTTCATTTAATCAGAGAAATGTTAATGAAAACATATACAGAATTGTATTTTATTTTCAACATTTTAATATTTTTTGTTGTTTTATAATGGCCTCCTACATTCTTCCTAATTATAACAAAGTTAACATGTGACTTATTAAAACTTTTTGCTTATATTCTCCCATTGATTGTCCACAATAGATCTACTTTTTTTTTTTTTTTTTTTTGGTGGTGGGGGAAAGGTCATGAGGCAAGGAGAGGGAGACTGTTCCCTGGACCCTGTTATACTTTGTGGATACCAGTATAGAACTTTATTCAATCATCATATAATGATTATGCTAGTAGCTAATACATGTAATGCTTTTATTACATTATAAACATTTTATTACATTTATGTACAAAGTACTTATACATACATTTTCTTTTTTGTTTTTTTGATGAGGCAGTTGGGCAAGACAAAATGACTTGCTAAGGTCACACGGTTAGTAAGTGTCAAGTGTCTGAGGCCAAATTTGAGCTTAGGCCCTCCTGACTCCAAGGCTGGTGCTCTAGCCATTGTACCACTTGGCTGTCCCTTTGGGCATTTCAGCTGATCATTACCTTGATATTCTTATCTGCATTCTACAGTTATGGAAACTAAAGGTCCAAAAGGTTAAAAGATTCACATTTAGACTTCTAAATGAAAGAAGTGGGATTTGAAGCCAGTTTCTTCTATTTAGTTTGCACACTTTGCACTGTGCCATATTGCTGTTTCTAATGTTCTATAGAAAATATTTTTAAAATACTTTTCTGCTCATGTATATGTATGAGCCTTTTCCCCCAACATTTTCATCCAGTAGTATCAGAATAGATTGGTAGATTAGAGAAAATAGCATTTAAAACTAAATATTGCAATGGCAAATCCTTGTCAGTAAGACATGAAGTGGCCACCTGACTAAGATTTAGCAAGGAGTTCAGGAAAGTGGGACTAGGCGGCTTTTCTGTAAACAGTCTACTACTTTATTTATTTAGTTGATGTCTAAGTTCTTCTTAGGACTTGATAAATTCTGTTTTCAGCCTGGAAGAAACTCATTGACTAGTTGTGGAAGTTCAGGGCCAACTCACATCTGGAGGAAACCATACTTGCTGATAGATTGCCTCAAGAGAATAGATGGCATCTCTGGACAAGTATTCCTTGAATTTTTTGTGACATAAATTAAGAAATTCATCAAGGTTGGAATTATAATTAGATAAACTAATTAACAAGGATATAGATGATCTATTTTACTATTACCTTTCCTCTATCCTCTTTACTATTTCCAAAAGTAAATATAAAAGAATGGATATAATGTCTTAAGATTTGGAGGCTGTTGTCTATGATGCATATACATATATAAACATAATATATAGAGGTCATGTGAAGTAATGTGAGTTTTTATTTGGTATTTCTTTTAGATATTTCCAAGCACTATAGTCAGAAAGCTACTATAGAACATGAGCTTCCAACAGCTACTCAGAAGCTTATAACAACTAATGACTGCATTCTGTCTTCAGTAGTGGCATTAACAAATGGAGCAGGAAAGGTAATTTTCCCCATTTTTTCCCAATTAACATAAAACTCAGTTCTTCAAAAAACTATGGAAAGTACTATGGAAAGAATACTAGAATTGCGTCAAATCTTGCTTTTCTTTCCTACCTAGGTGATAGAATGATAATGCTGACATTTAGGTGGTAGAGCAGAGACAGGAGGACTTTTGGGAATTGTTCCATAGACAAGCTGTGTGGCTTGGGCAAGTCCCTTAACTACTCCTACCTTCAGTTTTCTTATTTGTAAAGTTATAATAAAAATAGTACCCACCTATAGGGTTCTTTTGAGGATCCAATGACATAACATATGTAAAGTGTTTTGCGAAGCTTAAAATGCTATATACATGCTAGCTATTACTATGGTGATGATGACTACAACTATTATATTGGCAACTACCACTTAACCTCTTTGTGTCTCAATTGACTCTTCTGTTAAATGAGAGGTATGGATTAATATCCACCAGGCTTTTATCATATGGACCAATTTTTATCGAATAAAAAAACTTTGGGAATAGGAAACCGTCTAAGTTCAATAAATTTGCTATCACTGAACATTTAATAAATTTCATTGTTAATAAAAAAGATTAACTGATGTAGTATGACCAAATTATACCTTCTTAATTTTTTTTTCCATTGTTCTGATCTATGAAGAATTAGAACTTAGTTTGTGTGGTTGCAGTTACTTTTGTTTTTGTCAAATACTTGAAAAAATAGAGTCTGCTGTGATCCATGTTTCAAAATGGTTGTGTCAAGTTATAGTTATAATGTTTGAATAGCATTGTTATTACAAAGATTATTTCAGTCTTATGCTGTTTCAGCAAACTCACAAATTATTACTAATTTCTACTACTGGATTTCTAAAAAAAATACTATCTGACAAATAGAACATGTTAGGTAAAAAAAAGTTTCATGAGATCATGCTATATATCTGATAAAGCTTATTTCTTTCTAAACTCCAGTAAGATGTCTTAGCAATTCGGTCTAAATAATGCTTTACAACCATGATTGAAGACAGCAATTATAGATTCCTGAGCTAGAAAGTCTTCTTTCTTACTTTTTACTCTGCTTCTTGTATCTAGACTATACCATAAGTTTCTCAGAAGTAACTTTATTTTAGCCTTATTTTTAACATACATATCATTAATGGCTTTTATCTTTCTATTACAACCATTTCTAGAAAGGAAACCCTTTGAATTAAAAAAAGAATTTGTACAAAGATCTTATAAAAAAAGGAAACCAAAACATCCTTCTGAAAAAGAAAAAAAAGAAATCCTCTCAAAAAGACCTCTATATCCAACCCTTCTTTGAAACAAAAATAATTAAACAAAAACATCCAATACAGTTCCCAGCCCTGACAAAGTATGCAACATCCTTTTCTTGGAGTCTCCTACTTCTCTGCTATGGAGGAGGAGGAATGTCTCGTTTCTTCATCTCTAAAATCAGTGGTCCTCAAACTTTTTAAATAGGGGGCCAGTTCACTGTCCCTGAGACTGTTGGAGAGCTAGACTATAGTAAAAACAAAAACTCACACTCTGTCTCCGTCTCTCAGCCCATTTGCCATAGCCCGGGGGGTTACATAAATGTCCTCAGCGGGCTGCATCTGGCCCGCAGGCCATAGTTTGAGAACCCCTGTCTAAAACAATCCTTGGTTTTTCATTTACTCCAAGGTCAGCTTCCTCTTAGTTATCCTTTCATAGGTTCTGCTTATTTCTTTGTGCATCACTTTCTATAATTTTTTGAAAGTAATTTTATAAAATTCACTTAAAACTATTTCTAGAGAAGATAATTTGATCACTGTCCAAAATAAACACATATCCTGACTTTTAGACTCTTATCTTTGCACTGGCTACATGCACAGTAGATGGCATAGTTAATGATTTTCTGTAATATATAACTGCCTTTGAAAACATAAATGTCATATTGGATTGTTTGCTGTCTAAGGGAAGGTGGAGTAGGGAGGAAAGAAAGGAAAAAACACTTGGAAGACAGAGTTTTGCATGGGTGAATGTTGAAAACTATACTTGCATTTATTTTGAAAATAAAAAGCTATTCACAAAAAAAAGGAAAGAAGTTAAATGTCTCTGTACTTAAGATCACTAAAATTTTGCTCTATTTGAAAATTGGAATCTTTTTTTTTTTTAAGAGAACATATAACTTTTTTTTCACTATGGAAATTTTATAGTGAACTTTGATCAAAAGCATTAAAATTCTTTATATATATATATATATATATATATATATATATATATATATATATATATATATATATATATACACATTCTTAACAAAGTGTACCTGATACTTGTCATTCTTAAGTTAAACTATATAAAGTAACTTTGAAAGTACAGATGACAACTTTTAACATATTTTTGATGCTGTCTTTTGGAAGGTGATTTTTTTAAAGTTAAAATATAAATGATAAAAGTTCAAATATTAAGAGTCTCAAGGCAATAGTTAAAATTAAGGGAGTCAGGTATTTATTGGGTAAAGCAAAATTCTTTCACTTGATGAAGAATGGAAATGACCAAACATATGACACGTCTGTCCCCAGAATTTAGGATAATTACCTTTTTCTTTGATCAGTTACTGCCTATGGGTATTCAACACAAATTGATTCATTTGAAGTTTAGGGCAAGATAATGAAATTTAATTTTCATTCCTACCAACTTTTAAGCTTTTCTTTGAAAGGTGTTGCTGTATGTTTGATATATTCTTTTAAAACACAATTTGTCTTCTTGTTATCCTTTGTTTAGATCGCATCTTTCTTCAGCAGCAATGTCGACTACTTCATTGCTTCACTGAGCTATGGGCCTAAGGAGGCCAGTGGATTTATCAGTCCTCTCTCAGCAGAATGTATGCTGCAGTACAAGCAAAAAGCTGCTGCCTATATGAAGTCTTTGAAGAAGGTTAGAGAAAACCACAGAGACAGAGGGCACAGCCTTGGCAGTGTTCTAGAGTTTTATTAGAGCGCCTCTTATTGTTAATCTAGCATTCAAAGAGTCCATCTAGTCCTACCCTTCATTTTAGAGCAAGGAAAACTGAAGTGCAAGAGGTTTTAGTGATTTTCCTATAGTCACACAGGAGTTATGTATGAGAGGCAGGATTTTAAACTCAGCTCCTCTGACTCCAGAGCTAGTGCTCTTTTCACATTCCCACGGACCCTTCCAGATAAGGAAACTAAAATTCAGAAGGTGGAGCTAATTTACTTGCTACTATTCTTAAAACTAGAAGTGATAGACCTCAAATTTTAACCCAGATCCTGAGACTCCAATACCAGTGCCATTTCTACCAGATTATTATTTAAAATCAAAGGGGAAAAAAAGAATATATTTCCAAAGTGTTTCAGGAACATCCTTATGCTCTATATCATTTAGATTCAACACATTTCTTTTTGACAGTGGGTCAGGATAAGGACACGATTCAACTTGACAAAGTCTTAATGAGCAAATTAACCTCTTTAACTTCAAGAAGTACCTGACATTCTCAACCCCAGAATGGGTGACCTGAAATTATATAACATTTAGTACTCCTGTTTGTACATGTAGAATGAGAGAGACTAGAAAAAATGCTTATCAACTTCTTCCTCTGCCCTTACTTGTTGATGATGACTTTACTGCAGCCCCTTTTGGAGTCGGTGCCTTATGAAGAAGCTCTGGCCAATCGTCGTATTCTTTTGAGTTCCACGGAAAGTAGAGAAGGTCTTGCACAACAGGTATGGAACCTCTAAAATTAGTGATAGGAAAATGAAAGTATTGATTTAATACGGTGATTTTTTAAAAGAGTATATAGACAAACTGGCATGTTTAATGCTATAAACATGCAGAGGGAGATAGGTGGCACATAATAGGAAGAGTGGTTGGCCTGGAGATAAAAAGACATGAGTTCAAATTCTTGTTCTTATACTAGTTGTGAGACCCTACTCTGGGTAAGCCACTTAACCACTGTTTGCATTAGTTTCCTCTCTTATAAAATAGTTTAAAAACAGTACCATCTCCGAGAGTTTTTGTGAGGATTGAATAAGTACCTAGTACATAGTAGGTATTATATAATTATTAGCTGCTATTACTATTGTTATTTTTATTAAATATGGAAGATAATTTCTGAAAGGTAGTCAAGTAAAACTTTTTTTTATATAACTGAGTTTCTACTAATATATAATAAATTTAGTTTTTGTTCACAACTCAAAATTAGACACTTAAAAGGAAAATTCAGAAATTGTTTTTTTTCCAATTCCTTTGGGGCTCTGGGGAAGATGGTATTGTAGAGTAGTAAGACAGGCAATTGTTGCTTTTCTTTTGGATTTTGCATAGCATAGCCAATAAGGCCAACTTTTAAGCCATATTTTAATATTGTAGATTTTTACATTTCATATAACAAATCAAACTTAGCTAGAACTCACTTTTCAAGTATTGTGACCTGATTTAAAAATTAATTGGAAAAAATAAGTGGAAAAACTTCTATTAAGAGCAGAAATTTAAATAGCAGTTTGAAAAAAAATGCAATTATATTTTATTTATTTCAATGGTTTGCTCAGTAAGTTTGGTTAGTTTTTTAAATATATTTGTATCTTTTGAAGTAGCTTTGATTTGCTCACATAAAGTCTCTAGACCTTTTAGTTTTGTTTTCATTTCTTTTCAAATTAGTAATTATCTTTCAATTCTGAAGGTCCAGCAGAGTTTAGAGAAGATTGCCAAACTGGAGCAGGAGAAGGAACATTGGATGCTGGAAGCCCAGCTAGCCAAAATCAAGTTAGAAAAGGAAAACCAGAGAATGGCAGATAAGGTGAAGAATGCCAGTGGAGCCCAGCTGGTTCAGAATGCCCAGGAAAATCCTATTGTGGTGAATGCCACTGTACAAGATCAGGAAGAACCATCTGACAGGACTTGGCAAGAACCTGTTCAGAGTGCCAGTCTGGTAAGGTTATTGCTTCTGTTTTGATTCTTTGATTCCCTTATTCTTCTCATTCTCAGTGACAAAGGTCCCACCTGTCTTCCCAAGATGAACATAAAACCTCATGCAACATGCATCGTGTTTTTGAAGGGAGTCTCCCATCTATCCTGCAGAATGCAACCTGCTAGTCAGAATGCTTTTCAAAGGGAAACAGAAAGTCATCATTATGATGTAGTGGGCAAAGGGCAGGATGGGAAGTAAGGAGACCATGCTTTGTATCCTGCCTATGACACTCACTAAGTGTGTGGCCCAGGGCAAGTAACTTGATACCTCTTAGCTTTAGTTTCCAGATCTTTATGATGCTGTTTCTGTGTGATGTCAGCAATCAAAGTATTCTCTATTTGTGCAAGCTGTAAATATTCTTTTGTATCTGTCTATAAGATCTCTACAGAACTTAGGGGGGGGATGGGAAAGGCAGGCTGACATTTAAGAGGCCTATCTTGATATCTCTTAATATTGAATGACTTTCCATTGGTTTATCCTAAGTATATTTGGCCCAACCATCTTTTCTAGTTCTGCATCTCTCTGATAATAGATCTAATGACACTTTAGATGCATGATGCATGAGTTTTCTTTGCTTATGGTGGTCTTCTCTTCATCTTTTTTTTGCCTTTTGGGTGATTCTTAGCTTCAGTTGCTTGGTTATCGTGGCCATTCCATGTCTTATAGCCAAATATCAGCACTGGAAAATTATTGTTCTTAAACCTCTTGGCTTTTGTTTTAAGTAGGATTTTGTGACTCATTAAAAATTCTGAAATTTCTCAAAGGAAGTCTAGATTCTTCCATTCTGGTCCTAGAATATTCCCCACATACAACATCTTTTCAAGATATATGTACTTGATGGTTGGTCCCTATGGACTTTTTATCCTGCGGTATTTCATACATAGTATTATTTATAGAGACATTCTTCATTCACTTAGTTTTTCCTGTGTGAATAGTTAGGTACTCATATATAGATTACTCTTTTGAGTGATTATGTATTTCATTTATAAAGTGCTGTCACGACTTTATAATACAATGTTGTTCCCAAAGAAGATTATCTGAAGGATCTCACCATCTGTAGTGAGAACCTTGCTATACTTATCCATTAGGATAGTAAATATCTTTGACAAATATATGCTTATCATTTTTATGTGTTGCTTGTTTTTGATAATTAGAACAAAGTTAACTCCTTTTTAAGGAATTTTACATGGTTTTGGTATATGTGTAGAAAGCACCTCCTTTGGGGAGAGAATATTTGGCTCTACAAGGTCAAATGCTTTTTTTTTTTGTAGTAATAAATGGAGTAGTATCTTGTGTTTTCTTTAGTTTTCAGTCTAAAACTAAAACAGTCTACAGTGAGAGATTGTAAAGGTGTAATCTAATTTAGGCTATTTACTAGCAAAAGCCTGCTTGTTCTCCTTGAAGAATGTGCAGATTATTCTCCCAAATATTTTGCATAATGTGAAGATAAATTTATGGTTTGGCAATTATTGTTATTTTCTCAGTTATATTTTTGATAGTAATAAAGTCTAGGATTTTTTTTTTTCTATACCTTTGTCATATCCTAGACATTTTCAGCTTTGAGAATCATTCCCTCTCTACCTCTAAAATGTTTACCTTTAGCACAGACGATAAACTGGATCTAGACTAGTTACTTGTTTTTTTAGTAATATTTCTACACTCACATATATATAGGGGTGTCTGCTGCCTTTACTGTCATTGAAGAAGGAAAGAGTTTATTAGAACAATTAAAAAAAAACCTTTTTGCATTTTAAAAAGTTCTATCTTGTTTTTTTTTTCATCAAACTTTCTGTAACTTTGCTCTCCTCTACTGCTTCTTGGCTGTTTTATGAAGCAATGCTACTTCATAAACTTCCAGGATCATTCTCTGTAAGATTTTACAAATGATTTTGTTTTTGAAACGAGACCTGTATTTGACTGTCATATCTCTGTGCTTGACTGAGACACTTTTTAGGTTTTTTGAGTCTCCTCATTGTGGTAATTGATTTATATTGTCTAATCTTCAGGAAATGCTGGAAAAAATATGTATTGTCAATTCTTTTAAACTTGTTCTATTTTTGACATTAATAGTTTAATAGATTAGGTTGGCATTTCCTCTATTGTACATCATGCTATCTTCTCAATTTAATTCTGATTTGTTTTGATTTTGATCTTTAAGATTGTATTTGCCTGATTGTACACAGATGACTCATTCAGAAATATTCCTAAATTAGTAAATTTAGCAAATTAAATGTATTAGTAAATTTCTGTCTGTTAAAGTATAAGCACCTGTATTTTTGTTGTTGTTGTTGTTATGTTATAATTTGCTTTGTCTGTTGTTTTTTGACTTTCTTCTTGAAGAAATTATTTGTGATACATAGGTGTGAGTTTTCAATATAATATCAGACTTTAGCTTTAATTTAATTTTATTTTAATTTAATACTCCAGAACTAACATTTTAGTTCATATTTTTCTTTATCCTTCCCTTTGCATTGAATCAAAATATCAAAATTTATGTTGATTTAATTGAAACAGGGGTTGATTTAATTAGAACCTGTGGTTTGTGAATATATTTTCTTAATATTTTAGTAACTTGATTTCAGTATAATTAGTTTATTTTGTAATCCTGTGTTTTATCTTATGCATTTAAAAATAAAAGGTAGTTCATAGAATTCCCAATCCCTCTGCATTTCTGATTTCCTTCACAGGCTCATTGTACACTATTTCAAAGTCCAATTCCTTTTGTACAGCAAAATAACTGTTTGGACATGTATATATATATATATATATATATATATATTGTATTTAATTTATACTTTAACATATTTAACATGTATTGGTCAGTCTGCCTTCCGGGGGAAGGGGTGGGGGGAAGGAGAGGAAAAGTTGGAACAAAAGATCTTGCAATTGTCAGTGCTGAAAAATTACCCATGCGTATATCTTATAAATAAAAAGCTATAATAATAAAAAAATTCAAAAATAAAATAGTTATTAAATAAAAGAGGTGAAGGATCTCTTATTTAGTATAGGTATAATCAAGTTCTTTATAGAATTTCCCTTTTCCACATTTTTTGCTACAAATATCAATCCATAAGCAATGACTGTTTTCATGTCTTTTTTCCAAATGCTTATCCATCTGTACAGCAAGAGATAATCACGTTTACCATGAAATAATATTTGTTGTTGCTTTTGAATGCACAATGAAACTAACTGTATAGTTCCTTTATTTGACTCCTAGAGAATCTGGGAAATATCCTATTTCCCGCTCTTTATTCTTTCTGTCTTCTGGTTTCATTTATAGAAGGAATGTTAAGATTAATATGATTCATTCCTTCTTGTAGCATGTCATTTAGTCACTGGGACAAGGATCTTACATTTATAGTGTAACTACTTAAATTTGTGTTTAGAGATCATTTAAACTTACATAATTCTTAGCATCATTCTGCACTTTTTTCTGCCACCATCACTGTGGAAGCAGAAAGGGAGTTGCATAAAGCTCAGGGCTATGTTATAGTTTTCGTTGTTTATTGAGTTGCTATGGTCAGCCTGCTGGTGATGAGTCTGTCTTCTCTGTTCTTAGACTGATTCTCAAAAAACCCCCCACCACTTTTTGTTAGGATAATATTTGAAATCTGTACAATGAAGGGGCACCTCCATGCCACAGTGATGGATCAGAATTGACTTTGTTGAGGTAGTATATATACTCATAAATCATTAAATAAATTTTATATAAATAGCTAAGTAAGGCATCATCTTTTTGCTTAATTATACTGGTCTCAAATGTAACAAATTCACCCAATCCATGTGGAAATCATACCCAATTCAACTGTAGAAATGATTTATAATATCTCATAACATGTATAACATATATATATATATACATACATATAATATGGCATATTATGTTAACATATATTAAAATAACATTAATACATAGTATATAATAATATTTTGTAAATAATTTTGTACACATATTAGAGGCAGTTTACCATAGTAGATCAAGGGCAAGCCTGCCAAGTCAGGAAGATCTGTGTTTATTTAAGTCCTGCTTCTGACAGGTATTAACCATGTGCCCATAAATTCATTCACACACACATAGATGTACATACAATTTTACTTTGCCAAAACCTGTATGTGTACCTATCAGAATCAGGCCTTGCATTCAGGTCTTCCTTTTTTTTTTTTTTTTCTAATTTAAATTTTATTTAAATTTTAGTTTTCACATTCTCTCTTTCCCTCCCCTGCCTACTCCATTAATTGAGAAGGCAAGACTGTACATATACAGTCATGTAAGACATATTTCACATTATAGCCATGTTCTGAAAGAAAAATGAAGAAAGGAGACAAAACATATTTCAGGCTATACTCCATAAGTTTATCTGTTCTCTATTTAGAGCATTTTATATTATGAATTCTTTGGAGTTGTGGTAGATCATTTTGATCAGAGTTTAATAAGTCTTTCACAGTTGATTTTTCTTACAATTGTTTTTACTGAATAGATTTTTCCCATTTTTCATACTTTTCTTTGCCTCAGTTCATATAGATCTTTGCTGGTTTTCTGAAACTATTTTGGTCGTTTGTTATAGCACAGTATTATATTGATATGTTATAGAGCTATTCCCCAACTGATGAACATCGCTTCAGTTTCTAATTATTTGCTAACACAAAAAGAGCTGCTATAAATATTTTTGTATATATTGGTCCTTTTCTTTTCTTTCTTTCTTTCTTTTTTTTTTTTTTTTTTTAAACTTCTTGGGGTATAAATCTAGTAGTGGTATAGATGAATCAAAGGGTTGGCATAGTATCATTGCCCTTTGGATGTATTTGCAAATTGTCTTCCAGAACAGTAGGATTAGTTCACAGATCTACCAATAATGCCTTAATGTAATTGTTGAAAACAATATATATGAAATATATCCCCTCTAGCATTTGTCATTTTCTTTGTCTGTTACTTTAGCCAATCTGATGTGTATAAGGTAGTATCTTAAAGTTGTTTTAATCTACATTTCTCCAGTTATTAGTGATTTAGAATATTTTTCATATGACTCAATAGTTTTGATTTCTTTCTCTTAGAACTGCCTATCAATATCTTTTGACTATCAGTTGAAAATTGGCTGTTATTTTTTGTAAATTTGGCTCAGTTCTGAGCCAAATATTTGAGAAATGTAAGCTTTACTTGGTAAATTTGATACAAAAAATTCCCTAATTTCTTGCTTTTCTCCTAATTTTAGCTGTATTGGTTTTGGTTTGGGCAAAAAGCTTTAATTTTATTTAATCAATTATCCACTATACCTCCTGTGACCCTCTATCTTTTGTTTGGTCATGAACTTATCTCCTATCTATATTTCATTTTTTTGTTTGTTTTTTGCTTTTGGTGAGGCAGTTGGGGTTATGTGACTTGCCCAGAGCCATACAGCTAGTGAAAATTAAGTGCTTAAAATCGGAGTTGAAATCAGGTACTCCTGACTTCAGAGACAGTGTTCTGTATGCTACACCATCTAGCTGTTCCATCCTGTCTATGCTTCTGACAGGTAATGTCTTCTGTGCTCTCCTAATTTGCTTATGATATTACCCTTCATATCTAAATCATGTACTCATTTTGAGCTTATCTTCCTATGGGATATAATATGATGGTTCATGTATACCTTCTGCCAGACTACTCTCTAGTTTTTGTCAGATAGAGAGTTTTTGCTGGGAGCTGTGCCATTCAATTCTTCTTGATTTGGAATTATGACTCGTGTATTTTTTCATCAGTAAACTGGGTTTGATACCCAGGTGGTTACATGGGTTGCTCCATTTAAGATTAGGATTATAGCATTTATAATTGCTAACATTTACATTGTATTTTAAGGTTTACTTAGGATTTCATTCTCTCTCAGTTGTGGCAAAGTAGGTTGTAGTGATTAGAATGCTAAATCTAGAGTCAAGAAGACTTGAGTTCAAATGTTGCTTCAGCTTTAATAGCCCTGGTCAAGTCATTTAAACTTTGATTACCTAAATTTTCTCATCTGATTACCTGACTAAAATGGAGATAATAAAAGCACCTGTCTGTCATGGTTGTTGTGAAGATAAAAATAAATATTTATAAAGTATTTTGTCAACTTGAAACATAATAAATACAAGTCATTCAGATAATAAGTATTTAAGATAAGGATTGAATTCTTTTCTTAATTTTTATTCCATACTTCTGGAGAATAGATAGGTATAATATATATTGCTTAATGGTCTACAAAGAGCTTAGCTCAAAATATCACTGCTAGAATGTAGTAAAGGTGTTATTCTCATTTTTCAAGTGAGCAAATTGAGGCCCAGAACCAGCTAACTAATCCTTTTTGTTCTACTTTTTTTTATGCTTCCTAATCTGAATTTATAATTATTATATGAATTATTTGTTATTTGTATGTGTATATATATGCATATGTATATATATATATATATATATTTATAGTAGATGATTCTATATTGGAAATGAATGTTTAACATGCCATTTGAAAACTTTTTTTTTTTTTTGTTTCTGGAGGCAAGTTTATGTCTAGTTTAAAATACAAGGTTGATTAATATGAAAACTTCATTTTAATATTAGCAGAAGAGAGCTCTAATGTTGAACTCATGGAGTTTATATAAATGAAAAAACATTAGAAAAGATTGGGGGTGGGAGATGACAGGAAATAAAATTTCATAATCTATCCCCCCATTAGAACATGCCTAAAGAAATATTTTAAATTGTTTCTCTTAGTGAAATTTACAGGTTTTTTGAAAGTACAGCATAATTTATTATCAATAATGGTAGTAAAAGATATCAGTTGATGAAGAAAATTTATAGACCTTTCCAAACCTTAATTTTACTCAATTATTATTATGTTAGAATTAAAATACATTTTAAAAATGTAATCCCATTTATCATGATTAATTTCAATTTATATAAATGTCACTCTTTTGAAGAGTGTTTCTCAAATCTAGAGTCAAATGGAAGATGAGAAAGAGGAAGAAATGCTGGCAGGGGCTGGGAGGGGCAAAGAGAGAAATATAACTTGCCCATGACAGCCCTATTTAAATATAGTATTTTAAAATATATGACTAAATTTATTGATATGTTCCTGTAAAATTTTTTTAACTGAAAGAGAAAATTAATTGAAGCTACTGTTTCAGTAATGTCTTGTACAAGACATTACTTGTATAAGTAATTTTTTTTAATTTACAGAAATTTCTTTAGATTCAAAATACATACTTCCATTATGAAGAATGCTCTTAATTCAGTAATGGTAGCTGTCTTCTTTTGAAATCTTAAAGTATCAATCTTTCCGGAATAGAATTAAGAAACATTAATATGCTTAAAATTGCACTTTAATAATGTAAATCTTACAGAAACCTTAGAGAGATACAAATATCTGTATTATATTGGTTTCAAATGAATACTATGTAACTATTATTGCCTTTTTTCTTCTGTTCTTTATCGTGAGCTCTTGTCTGAAGACTTTGTTCCTGATGTTTTTGGTTCACCAGAGTTTATGATGATGATTACTATATAACAAACATTCCTATTATTTCTTTTCTTTAGATATAGCAAGCATATAAAAAATGATAGGAATTGGGGGCCAAGAAACTGAACTTGCCTTTTTTCCTTCTTACAAATGAATAGTAATTTAGTATAACTTCATTTGAAAAATTTGAAAAATCCTATACTGAGAACATTTTGATAGACTGTATAGTTAAAAGTCATTGTTTATTCCCTGCTGAGTGTGTTATGGCAATAAATATCAATGTATGTAATTCCATCCAAGGGAAATCTTATTCTAATCTTAATGCCTAATAATAAACTCCAAACAGAAGTTGAAGTTGAAAACATTCCACCCATATAAAGTATTGTGCAGCGAATTCTTAATGAAACAATTATAGCTTATTCTAAGTGATTTTTTTCTTCTCTTGTATTCTAGGTTGGAATGTTGGTGAAGACATCAGATAGTGAGGTACTGTATAGTTGACAACTCTTACATTTTATAACCTAATATCCAGCAGCACATTTGTGTAAATCAATTCCTTAAAATTCTCAATCTTCATCTCATTTCATTTTTATTGAAGATCCTTCTAAATGGAAAACAAGTTTTCTTTTTCAGTGATAGTCCTTGAGTTTTCCCCTTTGAAGTAAGGTTTAACTGTCAGTGACAAATTACAACTCTGTTTGAAATTATCTTTATAATCTTTATCTTGATTTAGCAATTTAGCAAGCCAGACTCTTCCATAAACTCATCAGCTTGGTTTGGGAGACAAACAATTACATTCAATAGTTATCTTGCTCATTTCTTTCTAGTACATGATACTTGAAATTCACAATGAAAAATAAGTGAAATTTTCAAGGTATTGATAGGCAACATATTTATTGTCTCTTGACAAGATTATACAAATTGTTTAAACCAATGTGCACTGGCCAAATGAATTTACTATATGTTTGAATTTTTTTTTTATATATATAATTTTTTTTCACAGTATATATGCATGAGTAATTTTTAAAATAATATTATCCCTTGTATTAATTTTTCCAAATTATCCCCTCCCTCCCTCTACTCCCTCCCCTTGATGACAGGCAATCCCATACATTTTACATATGTTACAATATAATCTAGATACAATATATGTGTGTAAATACCATTTTCTTGTTGCACATTAAGTATTAGATTATATACTTCATTTTGACAAAGTCTTGGAATGCTGTTACAAAGCTGTTAAGAATAAACTTTGACCAGCTCCTTGCTTTTTAAGTAAGCCAAAAAATTTGCGTTTATCAGTTTTAGATGTTGTGAATCATGAAACTCTTGGTTACTGACTGGAGAAATAACTAGTTGGATATGAAAAGCTTTTAAGGTATTTCTGAACATTGTATGTCTTTTGAGAAAATCTATATGAGATTTTTCCATTGAAAATTCAGTAGAATGAATTTATGAATGGGAGGGTACACTGTAAGTAGTAGGATCATGTAATTTTAGGGCTGATTAAACAATCACCCTAGTGATTATGTCTAGTCATTGATCTCATTTTATAGATGAGGAAACCATTTGGGAACATTTTCAATATTTCAAATATAAGGTAGAAAGTAGTTCCTTCCATAGCTTCTGTGTCCTACCAAGTGAGAAACACCATACACCTATCTTGAATTCTGCTTTTATTTTCCCTTTTGCCCTTTCATTGCCTGGGAAAGCTTTCCAGGGACCTAAAACAGGGTTCTTATAGTCCCATTAAAACCTTTTCAGGATGTATGTGATGTGGCAGTGTTATCTCCAGGAACAATAATCAGGGTTTTGAACAATTCAGAATAGTACACCCCTTTCTGTTGATATTTCTTTTTTTTTTTTTTTTTTTTTTCTTGCTGAGTTAATTGGGGTTAAGTGACTTTCCCTGGATCACACAGCTAGGAAGTGTTAAGTGTCTGAGACTAAATTTGAACTTAGACCCTCCTGACTTCAGGGCTAGTGCTCAATCCACTGCATCACCTAACTGTGCCCCTCTATTGATATTTCTTAATCTAGATGATCTCCATGCTCCATATAAGAAAATAGTTTTAACAATTGTCTAGTAATTTCATTGACTTCCTTTGAAGGTAGTGTTTCTGTCATTAGAGTTATTCAGACAAAAGGTAGATATCAAATATACTAGAGAGGTTTATTCTTTAGACATGGATTTGATTTAAATAAGGTCTGACTTTAAAATTCTTTGATTTTTTTTTTTTTTTTTTTTTTTTTTGTGCCTCATTTCTCTAACAAGTTTATCCATGGCACTTTCCCCTCATTCCCACATATAAGTATAGAATTGTGACAACTTTTTCTTCACTTTTCACAGAGGCCCTCTCTACAGCATGAGTTTGTATAATGAACTCTTTCCACACAAATCCCTGCTGAATTGTTGTATAAGGGTTATTAGTTTTCATCTTGTAAAAATTGGACTCATTTGCACAGCGCCTTGTATTCAGTGAACATGTGATAAATATTTGATGATGACATAAAGTAAATTAATCCTGATACTTGTGCTTTGGGCATGATTTGTCTTTTCTTTGTTCAAGGTTATGTCTGAAATGTTTAGTTTTTTTCAGCATTGTATGAACCATGGCTAGACTTTATGCTAATTTTTGTGTTAATGAATGAATGCCTTATAATAAAAATTGCCAAAATATGTCTTGTTAGATAAGCAATTTGGAATTTGAGTTATTATTTAATTGTGCTATAGTATACTAAATTTTTCCAAATTGAAAAGAACATTGCTTATAAAGATTAAATAAGGTAATCTACATTTCTTTCTAATAAATTTCTTAGGAGCAGGTAAAGCCTATTGAAACATTCAGCTTTCTTGCTTCTTTGCCTCTGATTAAAATTACATTTAAAGACAGGAAGCAGAATAATGGACACTGGACAGTTTAAGCTTGTTTAGCTTGTTTAGCTTGTCCATTCTACTTTTCTGGTTGAATTGCTGAAGTTTCTTTAAGGGGTAGGAAATCTGTGGTTTGCTACTGTGTATTAAACCCAATTGCAAATTGAAGAGATATATTTTCTTTCTTTCACTGAACATAGAATGTCTTTTGTCATTTGCCATGTAGTTATCTAAACTAAAACTGAATTATCTTAAGAATGCTCCTTTTCCTTCAGGTTCCAGATGTTGAATCCCGTGAAGATTTAATAAAAAATCATTATATGGCAAGGATAGTGGAGCTTACATCCCAGCTTCAGTTGGCTGATAGCAAATCGGTGCATTTTCATGCTGAGGTGAGTTGGTCATGATTGGAACTTTTGTTATTTCCAAGTCTTGTAGGATTTTGCTTTTTCAGACACAATTAATGACCAGGACATTAAAGTCAGAAGTTGTATATCCTACAATGACTTAGTCATATCATAGTTCATATGCCTGTCTCACATTCCAAACAGCTAAATCTATACTTCAGGTTAGGGACCATCTTTGGTTTTGTAATTTAGAGACTGAAATATCCTCAACTTTTTCAATGAACATTTTGCAATTTTAGTATGAATAACTTAGCATTACAAAGTATACATAGATGGATAACAATGGAGAGACTAGCAGTGATTTTTATAAGACATTTATGCAGACTGTTTTCAAAACAAAATCAAAACACTTTTAGAGGAAGCTTAGGTTTTTATTTACCATTAAACTAAGAAAACACCTAGAAATCTGGAACCTGTGAAAAACGTGAAATTATGGACATTTAACATAATAATTCAGGGAAATGTTAGGAAAAATCTAGTCCTTAAAAATGTTTTAATTCCTTTATTTTTAACAAAACTAAAAGTGTACATCATACACACAAATGCACACACACACACAGGATAATTGAAAAGCCCTCCCTTGCCTGTCTCATTTCTAACTTCCAAAGATGACTACTTTTTTCCACTCCACTTACAGAAGTTTTAGCCATTTGTTGGGAGGAGTTGGGGAAATGGAGTTGGAAGATGTATATAATAGCAGTGTGTCATCCAAACTGCAGTGGGCTTTGCTTTCATGTCTTCTTTCTCGCCCTTCCCTTTCCCCTTGAATCACCTGTCTCCAATTCAGATGCTTAATGGTGTCCACTGTACTTAAATTGCCCTATGGATATGTGTAAAAGAAGAATTAAAAAAAAAAAAAAAAAAAAAAGATAGCCCTTGCCTTTACATTCTAGTGAGAGGAATGTAGCTTATAAAAAAATAGAAGGGGATCTGGAGAATGGGATTGGAGTAAATTTGTTGAGGTTGAGGTAGAAAGGTCTGGAGAGTGAGAAGTGGATCCAGGACTGATGTAAGCACGACTTGACTAGGAAGCAGTGTTAAAAGCACATTAGTTGTATTCACATTGTAGCACCTTACCCATACTAGGTTTTTAATGAATGCCTATTGAATATTTTTATTAAGTATACTAATTATATTGAACCATATACTTAGCAGAGTTTATTGTGAAGAAAGTGCTTTGTAAGATTGGGACTCATAATAAACCTGCATACTAGTAATTTACTGTTTGTTAAAAGAAAGAAGAGATATAGTTTAATGTTAATAGGGTAGTATCATTATTGTCCATTTGTTTGGCAATCTAAAAGTTGCCTTTAGATATGCTCATTATATATTTTTATTTTAGTTTTGGGTTCTTCACTTTGCTTCACTTCATAGAGATCTTCCTATGTTTTTTTGAATTTTTCACATTTTTTAATTCTCTATTCATTTGCTGTATTTTTTTCTACCTAAAGTTATTTGTAGGTTATAGAATTTAATCTTGTAGTATTTTTAAAGCTTTAAAAGCAATTGATAAGAAAAGATATGTAGAACTTTGCTTTATTTGTGTTTGTATACCCTTTGCTTAAGTCAGTGGATTGTGGAGGAGTAGGGAATGAAAGAATTATATGTACATATGGAAAAGGATTGATTGGCTTTGCTCTTTTCCTGGTACTTTAAATAACAGCTATAGTGACTAAGCTGGTAAACTGTTCAGAATGTGGAGTAAAGAAAGAAGCTTCACTTCTTTTCACTGAATGGGTAGAAACTTTTGCTATTGAACTCCTAAAACATTTTTTAACAGTTGAATATGGCTGTGGTTACAAACATTTTAGAAATCTTTCTAGTGTTGCCTTATTTTATGAAGTATTGACTTCTTGTAGATTTTTGTTAGTATGATTAGTCTGAACATTTAGGTACCAATACTGAATCTTAATGTGGTTCATATGAAATTTCTTTGTTGGCTTCCTTGGTTTCATCAAAAAATTTTGGAAGGAAGTTAATTAAATTTTGTAGCCAGATTTATAGTTTGCCTTTTAATAATGTAGCCTGTTTGAAGCGGTAGTGTATTAGAATTTTATATCCATTTCCTTTTTAAAAAAATATAATTCCAACTCTGAAAGAAAAGGATAGAAATCTTGAACGTTATGACTACTTTTTCATGTATATTATATATATATATATATATATATATATATATATATATATATATATATGGATATTCATGTATGTAATTGATTTAATGATGGGACTGTTGAAAACATTGCTCATGTAATTTGGATAGAAATTAATGCACTATCTTACATGATTAGAAACCTTTAATAGTCTTGGATATATCTGCTTGCCTTGTTTAACCATGATAAGCAACAAATAGTACATGCTGAGTAATTAGTAGAAACCACAGATGAGTTGGCTGATAAACTTTTCCCACTCTTCCAGGAAAATACATAATGTTCTGTTAGTCTTCAAAATCCTTGATAACTTAATCCTCTTACCTTTCCAATCTTCTTACATATGGCTCCCTTAACATACATGAACAAGACACTCCATTTCCCAGCTTCAGACAATCTCTGATTCTTCTTCATTTTGGAATGTTCTCCCTCCTCTGCTCTGACTCCTGATTTCCTTGGCTTCCGATAAGTCCCAAGTAAAGTCCCACCTTCTATAGGAAGACTTTCCCCAACCCCTCTGATTTCTGGTGCCTTCCCTCGGTTAATTATTTCTTGTTTATCCTTTGCATAACTTGCTGTGTATATATTTGTTTGCCTCTACCATTAGATTATAAGCTTCTTGAAGGCAGAAAATGTCTTTTGCCTTTTTTTGTATTCCTACTGCTTAGCACAATGTCTGGCACAGAGTAGTAATATTTATGGAATGAATTGAGCTTTACTTGAAAATAGCTTTTGCATTTGAATTTTTGTTGTCAAATTCTGCCTTAAGTTGAAATGAATTACAGAGAACCTTTCTTCTTATGCTGACATAATGTTTTCTAAATTGACAGTGCCGAGCACTCTCCAAAAGATTATCCTTAGCAGAAAAGTCTAAAGAATCATTAAATGAAGAAATGAAATTAGCCAGTCAGAACATTAGCAGACTGCAGGTAAGTTCAGAAATATTAATAAAGTAATTTAAGTCTATTATCTATTGGGCTTTTTTTGGGCAGAAAAAAATCAATTTTTCGTTATCAAAATGGTGGCAGTCAGTGCTTTAAAAAGTACTTACTTAGTAACTTATTTCCAGATGGTTTGAATTAAATAATGTTCAGATAAAAGTTAAGGTTGTGTTATTTGTTCCTCTGATAACATTTTACTATAATAATGTCTAATAGGCTAGACTTTGACTTTGTTTCTCTGCCCCACATAAATATTTGGTGAGTTGGCAAATGAGATTATTCTATGCTATTAATCTGCATTTTCCTCCTCCCCTATCCTCCCTGATCAACAGTATCTTCTGCTGAAAGTTCACTCCTACAAAAATGTTTCCCTCAAAATAGCCAAATCTAAAGTCCTTACTATTTATTAGCTTTCTTGCTTGTATTAAAGCTTTGTCTCCATTAAGCATCTATTAAAATGAAAATATTATTCAATACCCAGGCAAGTGTGTTTTGCATTTAGGTGATTAATATTTGTTGAATGGAGTTCTCTCATTGAGAACAGTTTAGTGTTGATTGAATGAACTGTGACTAGGGAAAAACTAGGTGATAAGGAAAGCAATCTTGAATCAGGGAAGTAGAAGGGAATAATGGGGGTGTTGTCAGAGAGAGATACCTCAAATTGGCCTATGTTTAGAAAAACATGCCTTTTTTTAAAATTAAAGCTTTTTATTTACAAAGCATATGCTTGGGTAATTTTTTGACATTGACCCTTGCAAAACCTTTTGTTCCAAATTTTCTCCTTCTTCCTCCCACCCTCTCCCCTACCTGGCAGGAAGTCCAATACATGTTAAATATGTTGAAATACATCTTAGATCCAATACATGTATACATATTTATACAGTTATCTTGTTGCACAAGAAAAATCGGATCAAGAAGGAAGAAAAAGAAAACAAAATGCAAGCAAATAACAACAGAGAGAGTGACAATGCTATGCTGTGTTCCCATGATTCTCTCTCTGGGTATAGATGGCTCTCTTAATCACTGAACAATTGGAACTGGTTTGAATCATCTCAATGTTGAAGAGAGCCATGTCCATGAGAATTGATTGCCATATAGTATTGTTGTTGCCATGTATAATGATCTCCTGGTTCTACTCATTTCACTTAGCATCAGTTCATGTAGGTCTCTCCAAGCCTCTCTGAAATCATCCTGCTGGTTGTTTCATAGAGAACAATAGTATTCCATAGCATTCATATACCATAACTTGTTCAGCCATTCCCCCTCTGATGGTATCCAGTCAGTTTCCAGTTTCTTGACACTATAAAAAGAGCTGCCACAAACATTTTTGCACTTTCCCTCCTTTAAGATCTCTTTGGGATATAATCCCAGTAGAAATACTGCTGGATCAAAAGGTATGCACAGTTTGATAACTTTTTGGACGTAGTTCCAAATTGCTATCCAGAATGGTTAGATCCGTTCACAGTTCCACCAACAATGTATCATTTCCCAGTTTTCCCACATCCCCTCCAACATTCATCATTATCTTTTCCTGTCATCTTAGCCAATCTGACAGGTGTGTAATGGTATTTCAGAGCTGTCTTAATTTGCATTTTTCTGATCAATAGTGATTTGGAGCACCTTTTCATGTGACTACAAATAGTTTCAATTTCTTCACCTGAAAATTGTCTGTTCATATCCTTTGAGCATTTATCAATTGGAGAATGGTTTGAATTATTATAAATTTGAGTCAATTCTCTATATATTTTAGAAATGAGGCCTTTATCAGATCCTTTGGATATAAAAATGTTTTCCCAGTTTATTGCTTCCCATTAGTTTTGTTTGTACAAAAACTTTTTAACTTAATATAATCAAAATTATCTATTTTGTGATCAATAATGATCTCTAGTTCTTCTTGGTCACAAATTCCTTCTTCCTCCTCAAATCTGAGAGGTAAACTATCCTATGTTCTTCTAATTTGTTTATGTCTAGATCATGAACCTATTTTGACTTTATCTTGGTATACGGTGTTAGTTGGGGGTCTTTGCCTATTTTCTGCCATATTCGTTTCCAGTTCTCCTAGCAGAAAAACTTATGCCTTGAAAATGAGATAGAGCAAATGAATTTTTGTGGTAAAACTTTAAATATTGCATTGGGAAAATTCTAAAGATTAATTGAAAGAGATTTAAAACATTTTTTTAAAGCCACAAAAAAATTATTTTAACACATTTTTTCTTGTTTGCTTTCATATCTGCATACCTTAGTTTGCATGCTCACCAGGCAGTTTACTTTCCAAAATTTCAAAGTAACTAAATGCATAGAATACTATTGAGCTTTGGAAAGTGAGCCACTTTTGATTCTTTTCTTTCACTGTTTAGGATGAGTTGACAACTACTAAGAGGAGCTATGAGGATCAGCTCAGTATGATGAGTGACCATCTTTGTAGTATGAATGAAACCTTATCTAAACAAAGGGAAGAAATTGATACCCTAAAGATGTCTAGTAAGGTATGTAAAAGGGGTGTGTGTTTTTTCTTCTCAGAAAGAAAAGATCCTTGTACCAATATGTATGCATTTGTCTGCATAAATGCCTCATCTTGCTTATGGATAGGAATAAGCAAGGGAACTTAGTATAGTGAACAAGGGCTGGTCTCAGAGTTCATTTCCTGCCTCAACATATACTAGGCTGTGATTCCTAGCAGGGAACTGTTCTAGAGGTCACTTTAAAGTCACTGCTCTAGAGCCTAGCCTTTTAAACTATGGATTTCAATCATATAAGAGGCCTTGTAACTGAATGTGGAGGCCATGAAATTGTGATTTATTACCAGCAAATGTTTGGTTTATATACCTATTTTATATACTTGGGGTCATGTAAAAAATTTCCTTGGGCAAAAAGAGGTCATGAGTGGAAAAAGTTTAAGAAGCCCTGCTCTAGAAGAGCTCTCTGTAAGTTGCAGAGAAGGTTTTTATATTCACTTAACTGGTCAGAAAGAGTTTCCTTATTCAGGGAGTTCCTAATAGATTTGAATTCATTGTTCTAGTTTCTATCTATGTGTGTATTTGTGTATTTGTATATGATATAATCTATAGGTTATTATATATAATATTTATACTTGCATTTTAGTGCTAAGTTAAATATAAAAGTCAAATCATTTAATAGAATATATCTAAAAGTAGAGCATTTAGGTTCTTTGTGGAATTCTATGCCAGAAAGAGCTGAACTTTGAAGCCCTGTACAGTGTTTGCTGATTAGCATCTTTATTTCTTATAACGTGCTTGGTATTACACTGGTGACAAGCTATACAGAGTAACTTAGGTCAAATAACTTCCCTGAAAATATTGCTTTTGTGTGTTTTTTGTAAAAGAGGTGCTTTTATGACAGTTCTTTGCAGATTAGGGCAAAGGTTCCTTGGTTAGCTTCCTGATTGTGAGAGGGAAATCCCTTGAATTTCTCACAAATCTCTTATTTTTTAGGCTTAGATTAAGTCAATGTCTTATAATACATTTACATATGTAAAAAGATCATATATGTGCACATAAAAGGAAGTTGTTACTCACTCTAAAGACTGCTCATAAGCCTTTCTTGGAGAGACAAATAAAGAAGTTGGCAAAGTTGATTTGATTGTTTATCCAAAGTAAGAAAAATCATTTCATGAGACAGGTACTCAGTTTTTATTGAATGGCTCGTGTTAATTATTTGCAAGTGACACCATTAAAAACCTGAAATTTCTAGGCCACTGTCACAAAGGATGAAGGGAAATTTTATGAAGAACTTGATAATAATCCCCAGATTAAGTCAGGTTATGTATTTATATCTATCTATGTATATATATATGCACTTTGGTATTGGTGATTTTAATGCAAAAATGAGTATAGTAAAAATGTATTAGAAAATATAATTTGTGGTCTATAGAGAAGCTTGCATCTACATATTGTAAAGACTTTATTTGAAAAAGAATTAGGAGGTGCTGAAAATACTGGGCACCAAATAATATCACAGAAAGGAAATTGATTAAATTTTGAGAGGAAACTTATTGATATGAGTCTTCTTTACATCAGCTGTGTGCAGTCAGACTATTAATGATAGAGGGTAGATATCAATTAATATGAAACAAGAACAACAAAAACAAAAACAAGAAGAAAGTGTCATATGCAGCAAAAATAAGTCCAATGTCATTGATTTAGGAAAACTTGATGTTAAAAATAGGAAACGAATGGAAGAATGTATATCACCCATTCACTATTTCTTAAGCTGAATTCTTAAATTAGAAACTAGCCAACCACCAAATATTTGATATTCTTGTAAAACAATATTATAACCAGGAGCAGTTTAGAAGAGAATCTCAGTTTTAAACCTTAAAGAAAAACATAATAGAAGGACTTAATGATATTGTCTCATAAAACCGTAAGAAACTAGGGAAGAAAAAAGGAGTTTAACTTGGTTAAGAAATTCAATCAGGCAAAGACATTCTTTGGAACATTTAAGGATGAAAATGGAAAACAAACAGGCTAAAGCCCAAAATTTGTGAAAATTTTTATGATAAACTTTTATTAGTCAACACTTATTAGCACTTACTGTATTATATGCCCTGGAGATACAAAGAAGGGCAAAAGATAGTCCCTGCCCAAAAAGAGCTCCCAGTCTAATGGAGCAGACCACTCTCACTCACTTACAGATTACTGTGTAAAATAAACAAAAGATAAATTGAAGATAATTAGTAGAGAAGAAAGATCCTAGCATTGAGGGAAATTGGAAGAAGCCTACTTGAAGGGAGCACCATACCACAAAAGACCTGATTATCACAGTACTGCTAGTTCTATTAGAAGTAACTGGTGGCATAGTGAGTAGGACATTAGGTCTTGATGTCAGAAAACTTGAATTCAAATTTGATCTCAAATTACCTAGTCTTTGCCTGCCTAAATTTCTTCATCAGTAACCCAGGGACAATCCCTATCTCCCAAGGTTGTTTTGAGATGCAAAACACAGTATTAATACTATTATTGTAGAAGAAATGGAAATGGCTGAGAAAAAGACAGAAAAAGCAGCTGAAGTAGACTTGAAGTGTGGTCAGAGGAGGTTCATGTTGGAGGTGACCTAATTGTTGAGATTTTCAACAATTCTCAAGTTAGCTGAAAAGGAAGATACCAAAGATGTGAAGAAAACAAAAGATCTCAGGAACTTATTTTTAGCCTTTTCCCCTTACACAAAAACTTTATGAGAAAGTTTCAAAAAACTAATAGGCAGTTTCCATAGTTGGTCTTCTACAGTAGACCATATCTCTGTATTCCACAGTTGATTCAAGACATATTGGGAATACAGGTTCCCAATGTGCTTAGTGTGTTTGAGTAGCAAAATAAGTTTGGTTCAATGGTTCGAACTGCCACCTAAAAGGGAAGTTATTTTCCATGCTTACATCAAAATCATTTACAGTGAATATGCTCTGGCATATCAATTGGCATAGCACTCTAGAACCAGGCTGGCTATATTTGTCTATCTTGGTTCTAAGTATATTCTGAAAGGCTTAAGGATCTTTTTTTTAATGACAGTGTCTTGAAGCCCCCAACAGTTGTGTTCCTCACTATTAGCTACTAGTTACTAGCACTTCATTTTTAATTTAATCACTTAACTTTTCTAATAAGTGTTTACTTTGAAGACATAGCAATTACAAAAGTACAAACATTTTCTTCCTAATTCCTTGGAGGCATATTATCTAGAATATTGCCTTGGTCTCTGAGAAGAATGAGTTTGGAACAAGTTCAGTTCTTTATATATGCATTGGTCTTACACCAAGTTTATATCCAAATGGAGTATGACTATTGCATGATATTTAACTCCCACTGAATTAGATCTGAAAGGTCATTATTTGTTCCTTGTAGCACTGATGCTGAACTGAATATAAAACTCAGAATAGATTTTGACTCTTGCGATTCTTCCTCTGGGATCTGGAGGTTTATGGTCCTGAACTCCAAATTCCCAAGGAATGTGGATTAATTGCCTTTGTTGTTGTTCATTTGTTTTAGTCCTGTCCAGCCCTGAGTAAGCCATTTGGAGTCTTCTTGGTAAAGATAAATGGAGTGATTAGCCATTTCCTTCTCCAGCTCATTTTGCATTTGAAAAACTGGGACAAATAAGGTTAAGTGACTTGCCCAGGGTCACACAGCTGTTACATTTGAGGCCAGATTTACACTCACAAAGATGAATCTTACAGATTCAAAGTTAGTGCTCTATATACTATGCTGCCTTCTTTACCTAGAATGAAGATACTGAAGCAGGCAAAGAACCAAGGCCCAATTTCATGGAACTACATGGTTTTTGGGGGGAGGGGGCAAAGAAGATATAAAAACCTCCTGGTACAGCATTGTCTCTTACCAGATGCCACCAGCAAAGGAATCAAACCAATACAGTTTAGCTGAAGAGAAAATGGCTTTTTGAATGCTTCTGCAGTCAGTAGATCCTCCTATGCAATGTGGTAGTTGACCAGAATCAGATACAGAGTAACTATTTATTTCCAAAGTGTTTCCATGGTTCTTCTGTGGCACGCCATCACGATTCTTTTGAAGGAAATCTTCTTTCTTCATATGAGGAAATACCCTCAGAGATGTTCTGAATATATGCCAGATCTGACCAAGAAAAGTTGTCATTAATATTAAGTGGCAAATAGGGAAAGGCATTATTGCCAAATATGTTTGCCACCAGTGGAGAAAGATACCTAAGGACAGAGGAATTCTCTTTAATTGATGAAGGCCTCAGGATGCATCTTTTTTGCAGATGACATTGTGGTGATTGCAAGCCCTAGAACATTAGAAATCCTCTTAAATTTAGTCATAATCACTGAAAAGATTTAAGCCTAAATATTCATATTAAATCAAATTGATCATAGATGTAGAATACCTGTTGTCCAGACTGATATATACTGTTAAATGGATAGTTCATAATTCATTCAAAATACACACACACACACACACACACACACACACACACACACCCTATTTTCCCATTGCAGCATTTCTTCCTACCTTGAACAGTATTTTCTGAATTCACTCTTCTAAAAACCACCCTTCCTCTCCCTCCCTGAAGGATTTGATCTATGTAGTTTGGCAACTCTTGCAAGGCTGAGCTATTTTATATGTAGAATTAATTGGATTTGAGAGAGGAGGTAAAGGAGAGCTAGTAGCTGAAGATGTTCTAAACCTGGGTGACTTGGAGACTGCATATGTCTATAATAGAAATAGTGGAGTTTGGAAGAGAGGAGAGTTTGAAGAGAAAGATGATCAGTTCTGTCTAGGACATGTTGAATGTGAAATGCTGCTGGGATGTCCAGGTAGATATTTCTAGTCAGTTATTAATTGTGTAAGATTCTGGTCAAAGATAAGAGCTAGAGTCTATTGGAGCTGATGAGATAATCAGGAGAGAAACTGAAGAGAGAAGACAGAGCCCAGGACACACCTGTAAGAAGCACTCTTCATCAGACAAGAATGAACAACAGAATAGAATGAGAGGAGGAAGAGTCAGACCAGTAGAAGAAGAACCAGAGCAATACTATGGAAGCCAAGGGAGAAGAGCATAGTCAGGACAAGAAGTGGTCAGAAATATCAAAAGTGGTAAAGAGGGCAAGGACTGGGGGGGGGGGGGGGAGAAGATCCTTAGATTTAGCAGCTAGATTTTTTTTTTTCTTGAGACAGTGAGTTTAGTAGAGTGATATGGGTGGAAACCAGATTGCAAAGGGTGGAGAAGTGAGTAGGTAAAGAAGAAATGAAGCCCATGATGCAGACTGACTCCTAGAGTGACAGAAGAATGGAGTGCAGTAGTTTGAAGAAATGGATTTTTACAAATTGTGAGTATCTGAACATTCCTGGACTGTGGAGAGGAAGCCAGTAGAAAGGAAAAGATTTGAAGATGAAAATGATGTATGAATACATATTTCTAGAGGAAATATAGTATGTGTCTAGGATAGTGGGAGACTGAAACCTAGGAGACAATCACAAAGGATGGCATTGGCAAAGGAGGAAAGGAAGAGGAGATGCTTGTAGAATTGTTTTGGAGTATGGAGTAAGGGACTGAGGGAGATGGCAGATGGCCTTGGTTTTTCTCAGTAAAGGAGCTTGAGAAAGCTATAAAAGATTGAGAGAGAAAGTTTGGAATAATGGCTGTGAGAATGACCCCGAGTCAATTCAGGAAGTCTAAAAGGATTGCTGTGTTACATGAAGGCCCATCTGAGAACGGGTGACATGAATTTGTCATAAGTCCAGAAGGCATGACTGCATTATTTCCTTCAGCAACTAGGAGCAGAGAAGATGATGATTAGGGCTGGACCTAGATGTGAAGAAGACAGGATGTAAAAAGCAAGGACAGAATGAGTCTAGGGAGTAATGATTGGAAGATGTTTTCTTATCATACTGTTTTACTCTGCAATCAAGACTCTGAAAAGAAAATGAGACTAAAGGAGGAGTGACGGATTTGAATTGGGGACTGTGACTGGAGATCACAGTGACAATGAAGACTATATTTTGGAGCAGTGAAGGCAGAGGAAGAGATGAAAAGATAAGAGATTGTGACCAAAAAAGGGAATTTCAGTATTCAGGCTTATGATAATGGCATAAATTGGAGGTTGGTGGTAAGGTCTAAGGCTACCTCTGTGAAGAGCCAAGGGAGAGTGAAGATGTAATGAGGACATTGATGAAGTGAAAGACAGTATGTTTGTCAGGCCATCACAGCAACATGAAGGCCTCCATAATAAAGGGCAGTAGTTGAGATGGAGAACACTGGGCCAGACACTCATCTCGTTGAGGGAGGAGAGTGAGTGACCGTGGGGCCAAGACACAGCAGCTACAAGGATCTGTTGACCATGTTGACAGATTGTGTGAATCTCAAAGGGGAAGAGGTTTCTGAATCCTTCTGGTAGGGTAGTCCTTATAAATAATTGGGGTACAAGGAATATTCTTAAGGGACATGAAGAAAGGATCAGCTGGCACTAGAGAACACTAACGGAGATGAAGTATTTTCTGGAAGTTAAATTTCTCTGAGTACAAAAAAGATGGAAAGAATGGTAGGGAGAAATCTAAGAAAGTAAATTTCAGGATTGAGATTTTAGGGGCTAAATGGAAGGGAAGACCACATGTTGGGAAGAGGTCACAAAGGACAGACATACTTTAGTAGATTGCAACTCTGAATCACAAAGATTGAGGAATTGAAGGTGGTAATTTGCTAGCCACAGGTTATGGGACTACTAATTTTAGGTTACAATAGGTTAGTTAATGGAGGACCTCTCTGGAAATTAATTTTATCAGTATGTAAGAATTTTTACTTTGTACATTTTGCTTTTCATTGTAATTTTGTGGTATTTGCTTGGCTTCTGGTTATCATGGAGACTGTTTTTGTGGGTGTCTCTCTGAAAGCATCATGCAAAGTAATGAGTTGAACTAGTGTGATTTTTTTTTTTTTAATAACTTCTGAGGCAATAGATACTTCAGAAAACTGGGATTTGGGGTATAATATTTCAAGGATCTCATCTTTTGGCATGCCCTCAGTTTTCTGTTGCTATGTCATTAATACAAGCTTATCTAATGAGATGAAGATGAATTCATCTACAATTCCTTGGTGGCTTTTATCTTGCTATTTTGCTATAAATAATGTTTACTATTTTGTAAATTCTTGTTTATTTTGGTATGATGGTAAAATCTGATTTGCTGTAAGGTCTTTTAAACCAAGCTTAGGTTCAAAATTGGAGTAGGAATATCCTATTGAATGTATTAGTGATAGGGAACAAAAGTTTTGGTGGTTCAGATGGTAACTATCATCTTAGCATTATGGAAGCTTAACTTTTGAGTTTCCTTCTAGAAACAATTCACTAACTCTATTTTTAAGAGGGTCTATTTCATCTCCCATTATTCGGTTAACAAGTAATAATAAGAATAACAATAGATTCTTTAAAAACTGATCTGTCCTTATTGATAGGAAAGGCACTTTTATACTAAGCTGAAAAAAATTTTAAGTTGTTTTTTTTTTTTTTTTTCTGAGGCAATTGGGGTTAAGTGACTTGCCCAGGGTCACACAGCTAGGAAGTGTTAAGTGTCTTGAGAACATATTTGAACTCAGGTCCTCCTGACTTAGGGGCAGGTGCTCTATCCACTTCGTTATCTAGCTTAAGAAAAAAAATTTCAATCTATTTCTCAAACTATCTAATATCAGTAGTTAATAAAACTCAATCCCTTATAGATTATTAATTGCATTTTAGGTTTTTACATACTGATTTGTCTCTTTTGTTTGATACCTATTTTTTCCTGTTTGTTACTAATTCAGTTTGTCAGGTAAAGCTTCAGACTATATCTCAGTCAATGCTCTCATCGTTGGATACAACATAAACATCCTGAAGAACTTCTGGTTGCCATTAACATGTTCTTTGTATTGTATGCATTTCTCACTTATATTGATTTTGTTAAATACTTATATTTAATGGTTAATGTAGGAATATGATTAAAGTGGTTCCCCTCTTTCAAATAAAAACATGTGTGGTTATTCAGAATTAGTACAATGGGGTGAGCCATTTAAGCAAGAAAAAAAGAGTGCTGGTGAAAAGATTTTTCTCCACCTTTAAGAAGCCCCTTTGAATTTAGATTCAAATAAATGTTATGGTTTTGGTGAATGCCAAGTCAGTAGTTTTCTCATATTATAATTGGGTGGAAATGGCAAAGAAAATTCCAAACAGTGAAAAGGAAGGAATTAGTGAAATGTACAGAAATAAGCAGAATAAATATTAGGTGACTTAAGAGAATAAGAAATGATTTTCAAATGGAGCACCATTTTTTTTTAAGCCAAATTATTAAATTGTGACATATAAAGACTTAGAGCTATAAGGAACTTCAGAAATCATTAATTTTTCCTTTTTTTCATAAAATAGGAACACTCAAGCTCAGAGGAGAGGTTAGATTAACTTGATCAAGGTTTCACAATATTCAAATTTAGGAAATATTAAATACACAGTGTGTGTAGGGCATAGTGCTAGGCTCTGGAAATTATATGAACTGTGGATAAGTGAAGCCTAATGTAGTTCATGGACCACTTGGAGGATAAGATAAAAAATGATTGTACATGAAAATTACATTAGAATTGTAAAATAACCTTTATTATATAAGGTTTGAAGAGAAAGATGCTTATCCAAAGGAAGGATCAGGGAAATATTTAACAGTTGATATTTGAGTTGGATTCAAAGTATGGTCAGAAATTCAGTGGTCATACAGGGAAAGAAGAACATTCTAAGTTTATGTCAGTGTGAGCTGAGACATAGACAGAAAATTCCAGGGCATATTCAGGGATCAGGAAGGGTAAGTATTAGATAAAGCTGGAATACTGGATGAGTTCCAGATTCTATAGGATTTTGAATGTCAAATATTGCAATTTGAACTTTGAAAAGTAGTAATGCAACTCTTAGGTATTTTGAGCAGAAGCAAGACATGACTATATATGTCATATTGATATTGTTTTAGAAGAATTGGTAATTAACCAAACATTTCTTGGGTAGAGATTTTTCAGCCTGAAAATAGATATTGAAGTGAAAGGTATTGTCCTATTATGGGTAAATTTAGCTTTTGGCATTAGAAAGATCTGTGTTCAGATAAAGACTTTGTGAATCTTGGCAGATCACTGAACTCTTTAGTATATGAGGAAACCTTTGATGCAGAATATTTACATATATGCATTGAAGGGAGGAGTTTCATCAAGGAGAATTCTTTTCAGTCTCTCTGTTCTCCATTCTGTCCTCCAACAGAGTTGACAAGATTGTTTTCTTCTATTCATATGAATCTTAGAAGTGGTGAAAATTTTTCTATATCTATGCATCAGCCAGATTATTACATCAGCAGTATGAAGGATGAATTAGATAAGGGTAGAGAAATTAGAGGTATGAAGATAAGTCTAGGTGGGCAGTGAATGAAGATTTATATTAGCGAGAATAGAGCAGAGGATGTGAATCTAAGAAATGTCCTTTAGGCAGGTTGAATTGACAAGATTTGGTAACTGATTGGTTGAAGACTAGAAGAAGAAAAGGAATAAGAAGAATCAAAGATAGTTTTAAGGATGAAAATGTGGAAAACTAAAGGAATGGTGGTAACATGAACTGAAATGTTAAAGTCATAAGGAAGAGCAGTTTTAAGAGAAAAATTTTGAGTTTAGTTTTGAACATACTGAATTTGAGGCCTCAGTGAGACATTGAGTTCATTTTGACAAACATTTATTAGATTCCTTCTGTGTTCAAGATACTATGGTATTGCTAGGGTTACAGAGATGAAAAATGACAGACCTTAATTTCAACTAATAAAAAATTTCCTGTGAGAATGATATGTGTATAATTCAAGGTAGAATTTAATGAAGGCCAAGCAAAAATCTAGGTAGTATTCTAGAAAATTTTGAGAAAGAAGATAATATTTTTAACTGAGGGGACCAGGGAAAACTTTAATAATAATAATACTATCTTCCTTATTATAATAGCTAGCATTTGTAAAATGCTTTAAGGTTTATAGTGTACTTTACAAAAATAACCTGATTTGATCCTCACTGCCATCTGTGGAGTTGGATAGTGTTGTCTCTGTTTTATAGAGAGGAAATGTTGGCAGAGAAAAGTTAAGTGACTTATTTAGTTACATAGTTAGTAAGTGTCTGAAACTAGATTTGAACTCAGGTCTTCCTGACTCTGAGTCCAGCACTGTTATCTGCAGTATCACCTAGATTCCATGGAAGATTTGATACCTAAGCTGAGCTGGAAAGAAGAAGATCTATATGTCGAGATAAGGTAAAAATACATTGCAGCAAACTGGGGGAAGGGGATAGAGATCAGGTATTGCCTTTGAGAATAGTGAATTAGGACATGACATGGTCTAGGCAAGGCTTTACACAGCTTCAAAAATAAATTTCTGAAAGACAGAGGACTGGTCATTTCTACTATTCAAAATCAGAAACCAATGTAATCAGTTGGTGACTTAATAACAGAACCAGATGTAATCTGTTCTGTAGACTGTTGCAAATATGGATCTGGAAAACACAAGACAGGTCAGGGCTAGAAATTAAGATTTAGGAGACTTAAAGGTAATTGAAATCATGAGACTGAGTAAGATGTGATACAACAAATCTTTATTAAATATACCTACTATATACAAGGGATTTGGAGATAAAGAGACAAACAAGAAACAGACAGCCTTCAGAGACCTTATATTCAAATGGGGAACACAGCAGAAAATCATAGATTTAGAATTGGATGGTCCCCGAAAGGAGATCTAGATGACTAACAGTAAGGGCAATTAGTCAGAAAAAGCTTCCTGTAGAAGATGTTACTTGAGTTCAGCTTTAAAGGAAACAGGATTCTAGGAGGCCAAGATGAATGCATTGTGAGTATGGGTGGTAGTTCCCAGGCAAATATCTCCAAAATTTGGAGATAGCAAATCTAATTTTGGAAACAGCTGATATTTGGCTGAAACATAGAATTGGTGAAAGGGAAATGTGAAGGAAGTCTTGGAAGATTAGTTGGAGCCAGATGTGAAAGGCTTTAAATGTCAGTGTGAGTTTTGTATTTTATTGTAAAATTTTTAAGGAGTCACTAAAAATTTGAAAATTGTTTTGACATTGGGGGGAATATATTATAGGAAGGAGAGTGACTAGAAGTAAAGGGACCGATTAATAGGCTTTGGTTACAGTAATTCAGGCAAGAAGTGATAAGTACCTGTATTGGTGGGCTGTGGTAGTGCTATTGGACAGAATGGATTTGGTGCAAAAGACATGGAGATAGAAGGAACAAGATTTAGCAGCTGTTAGGGTATAGAACGTAAGGGAGAGGGAAGAGTTAAGGGTGACTACCTCTATGGTTGTGAATCTATATGACTAGAAGAATAGTATTTTTCACAGAAACAGGGAAGTTGAAAAAAGTGTTCTCTTTAGGGAGATGAATCCCATATTGGGTATGTTAATCAAACTTAGCATGTTAGGATTGTCTATTGGATGCCCAGCAGGAAGTTGGTTATATGAGACTGTAATTCAGGAGAGAGAAGACTTGATTTGAGTATCATTTGCAAAATGATGTTAATTAAACCCATGGGAGATAACGTGTTCCTAGAAAAAAGTGTGTAGAGAGAGAAAAGAAGCAAGGCAAGGGCATAGTTTTGAAGGAAGAAATTTTTAGCACAGAAACTGGAAGATGATCAAGCAAAAGGAATATGTAAAAGAGAAGTAATATTTAAAAGTGCAAAAGTAAAACAAGAAACAAGAGAATGGTTTCCTACAAGAGGGAAGGGAGAGGATGTAGTAGAAGAAAGGTCAGGAGAGGGAAGAAAAGAAGGGCAGGAACAAAAATCTTTGGGGAAATACTTGGCAAAATGAAATGTGTGAAAACTTGGCTTATTACTTATAAAATATATTTTCTTTTAAGTTTTTTTCCTAATTGTTGATGTTTTTCTTCATACAGGGCAATTCTAAAAAGAACAAAAGTCGATAGTTTACAAATAGTTGGGTCAGTCAGGGGACTGTCCTTTCTGATGCTGCTGCTGCCCAGAACTGCAGGTGCTGAAAATCCTTGTCCATTTCTGGAGTCAGCCTTTTCAAAAAACTGAAGTATTATTGGACCTAGTCACAAGTCAATGCTGTATATGGCTATGAAAAAATTAGAATGTATTTGTAACCAGTAAGGTAAATATAGAATTCGATGTCAACAATAAAATGCAAAACAATATACAATACCATAAATCTTGTAGAAATTTCCTTAAGCTGTTTTTACTGTGCACTTTTTAAGATTAGGCTTTAATTTCAGTATGTAAGAACAAAGAAGATTTTGTATATTTTCAAACTCAATTATTTGGCAACAGATTTGGTATCAGTGCAATAGATGTATGTTTCTGGATAAAATGTTTAAATTAGCAACTTTTCACTGTTTCCTGCTATAATTGAAAACAGTCTCCAGATTGTTTATGGAGACCTCTCCATTATTTTTTTGACCATTCAAACTTAGTTCTCGTGGGTTTATTATTGTCTCTGTTTCCTGAATCACTCTCTGTATTAGAATGATTAGCTTATGGAAGTTGACGTCAATAAATTCATACTTAAAGGAAATTGTATCTGTCTTTCTAATGTATGTTCAATAATGTAAATTTAAAACTTTTGGGATATGACAAAATCAAAACCTTAAAATGTTTTTCTGATACCTTTGTGTCATTTGAATTAGATATTCCAGTTAATTTTTTTAAAAGATTGATGAAATTTGATCAACAAAAGATGCTCTTTTAGCTCAGCCCTGAATCAAAGCCCCTAAGTCCTTTTCCATTCCTTCTTGTTCTCCCCCCATTCTCCCACGTATGGTCTATGTACAAACTTTGTTGCTATTGCTTCCTTCATAAGGTTGCTTATGTTTGTTTACTTTTCTTTCTATTCTTGCAATCGAATAATTTAGACCAGCATTTGTGTATCTTAAAACTACAATACTATAACCTCCTCTTTAGATAGTAAGGTATGATTTTTTTTTTTTTTAGATTCTTCTAACTGAACACTAATTAGAAGAGTCTTCCAACTCTTCTGTAACTTAAGCATATGAAGGCAAAGATAGCAATATAGTTGATAGTGGTTAAGAAAACATCTGGCACAGCAGCACTGTCTCTCTGGGAATAGTTTGTTCTAAAATAGAGGAAGTTTCTGTTCCCAGTAGAGAGTCATGTCCTTAGACTTTAAGGAGATTAAGTGGGAAACCTTGCCATTAAAGTGACTGCCACTTTGCCTTTAATTTTTAAGTAATTTAGTGATTAGCTACAATTTGGGAAATTAGTTTGCAGTCAGAGCTTTTTAGTATTGCTTGTAGCACATGTGAACCTTTGAAATAAAGAGTTTGAGTGGATAGTTCTAGAAAGCTATTCTCTTCATAATTGGAACTTTTTTTTAAAAAGGGAAAGAAGAATTATTTCCTAAATGGAGACTTGCTGGAGGTCCTTGTTTCATTTCCAGTATATAATAGATCTAGCATCCACCCCTGCCATATCAAGCTCACATAGCTTTTGTCTTTTGCTTTACTGGGAGCACCACACTCATCTCTTGAGTCTAATCCCTAGAAAACAATATACAACAATGTGGCCAAAAGGAGGCTTCCTGTAAGCCCAAGAACAGCATCATAAGGAGATGCTTTCATTCTACACAGATCATAACTTCACCCAATTCATGTATAACTTTGAGTCATAGGCAATCTGTGTTGAGCAAATACTGAAGAATGTGCTTACATGTAACATTTTGTGATATTGTTTATTGTCTCAAACCATTTGTGTCTTGTTTTATTTCGATTTTCATCTGTTTGTGTTTGTCTTCTCAACCAGAGTGTAAGCTCCTTGGGGGCAGGGACTATGTCTCAGATGTCTTTGTATCCCCTGCAGTGCTTACCACAGTGCCTTGCACTCAGTAGGCGCATAATAAATGTTTGTTGGATGATTTATTGTTGAGTGAATACATTTGGGGGAGTAGGTCAAATGACAAAGACATATACAGAAGCAAGCTACTGCATAGAACAAAAGGGAAGAAGGGTGTTTTCATTGTGGTTCTCTTTGCACTTTGCAACTGGGTCAGGCAAGAAGGTCATTTAGAAAGCATAGTGCTTGCAGCATTTAATTGATCATCTGGCAATTAGGTCATTCAGCTTGCCTGGTGAGTGTTCATTGTACTTTATAAATCATCATATTCAATTGATACTTTTGTCTTGAGACAGCTGTTATTTATTTGCTATAAAACTGTTCCCAGAGTACTTGGGTTTGCTAAAATTAGAGGCCAATGGCAGAAAGCTGGTTTAGCAATGATGGCTTTCTTGTCTTCAAACTAGCTAGCATCACATGCTGTAATTGCTAAAAATGTCCCTGGCCAGAAACTTTTAAGCTTTTCTCTTTCTCTATCAGATTTTTTTATGTAATTGAAGCCATCTGTTATCTGACCTTTTATGAATATAGTGCCTAATGGAGTACTACTGTCTTGATACTTTTATCATTCCAAGTCTTTAGAGAATAATCTTTTTTAAGATTCAAGACTATGCACTACTTCCATTCAGTGAAATTTAATTTTTTAAAATAATCTTATAATTTTTATATTCTTAAGTTGATCTTGAAAGCTGTAACTTCTCTTTCCAGAGTTAGTACATTTTAAAAACTTGTCTAAATTAATCGCTTTGTTGTTGGAATGGGGACTAGATCTGATTTCATTTGGGATAGGGAATTAATTCCCAGATAAGTAAATTCCCTTTGTTATTTCTATCTTCAATGTGGAGGATCTCCTATTTAAATTTATACAAAATTTAAAGTGATAACTGAGAGGAAACTAGAATTGGTAGTAAGGAGATTAACAGAAGTAAAATGCTATTGAATTTATTTGAGTCAGCTTAAAAATACGATTTAACCCAGTACCACGGAAGAATACTATGTGGTTTATGTTTTCCACTTTAGGGAGATTTTTCTTCTTGCCATTTTAATTCCTTTTCAGGCTTTGGGTTATTGCTTGGGTTATTGATTATTTCAATTTCTATATAGGTATGTGCATATGTGTAAACATAATATGCCTATATGTGCTTATATCTATCTAAGCACACACATACATTTATACATATATGTATATAAGTGTACATAGATAGATTTTGTTACCTCCATTTACCTTTATGAAGAAATTGGTAGAGGTAGTTATTGTAGGACAAGCTTTAGAACAAATTATGACATATAAAATTTCACTCTAATAAGGATCTCAGTCTGAGCTAGGTGCTCAGTAGACAGAATTAGGTAAACTGTGTAAACTAAAACTTTAGGGCTGCAAAGGCCTTGTAGATAGATACAGCTGAGGAACTTGCCTCTTACTTTACTAAGAAAATCCAGGCCATTTGCAGTGATCTCCCTTTTGTCATCATCCCACAACAGCTTTACTCCATTCTTTGCTCTTTTCTCCTTTATTACACTCTGTGATGGGCGGCCATTTTCTTTAAGGCCAACCCCACGACATGAACTCTTCAGTATTTTTCTCTAAACTTCAATTTACAGCCAAAAATGTACAGCCACTTAAAAAGAACAGGAAAAGATTATTATATGAAATTAAAAATTGTACAACATGCTTTTTTAAAAAGCACATTGCAAATTCATTGTGTTGCTTTCAAAGCTGTTCTATCATAATGCCTTTTTGTATATGCCATTGAATGAGTCTATCAGTGTATGTATCTTGCAGGCATAGCATGTGGGCAATGAATTGAACCCAGATATGAGAAGAGGAAGAAAGGTGGACTAAAGTGCATTTATATAATTGTACAATGCTTTCAATGATCCTAAACTTGAGGAGTCCAGAGGCAGGAGCTGGGCTGTACCAAATTGGTTCGTATTTACAACCTTAGAAACAGCTAGGTGGCTCATTGGATAAAGCATTGGACTGGAGCCTAGTAAGACTTGAGTTCAAATCCTACCTGAGACTTATAATTGTGTGACCCAGAGCAAGTCATTTAACTGAGGTCTGCCTCCGTTTCCTCAGCTGTAAAATGGGGATGATAATAGCACCTACCTCCCAAGGTTATGAGGATCAACTGAAGTAATATGAGAGTGCTTTCTTACCCTAAAATAGTAACCTAGTAAGGCTTGTATTATATGATGCTTTATACTTTTAAAAGCATCTTTTTAAATGTTGTCATTTTTTTAGTTTTGTCCAACTCTTCATGACCCCATTTGGAGTTTTCTTTGTAAGAACACTGGACTGGTTTGCTATTTCCTTCTTCAACTCATTTTACAAGTGAGGAAACTGAGGCAAACCACAGGATAAAGTGACTTGCCCAGGGTCACACAGCTAATAAATGTTTGAGACCAACTTTGAACTCAGGAAAATGAGTCTTCCAGATGCTGAGCCCTGTATTTGATCCATTGCATTACCAAATCATAGAATATTGGAGGTGGAAGGAGGAATTTCAGGGGTCATCTGGTCTAGTCTGTTCTACATCATAATCTAGTGGTCATCTAGCCTTTGCCTGAGGGCTCTGAAGGGGACTCAGACCTCCTCCCCCATTATATCACATCCAAAATTACCTCTATTCAACTTAAAAAGATTACTCTGCCCTTGGGGCCACACAAAACAAATCCAATTCCTATTTCTTTTTTATAAGGTGAGATTGAATCTCGCCTCTTCAAGAAACCTCCTCTGATGCCCCATCCCTGAGTGTTTTCTATATTTTTCTCACATAGTTCTTATGTTGGCAGCTGAGAGATTGAGTTGAGACAGCAAATCTCCTCCCTGAGAGCGATCAGCAGTCTCTGGAGACAACAGGACATCACATATTGGCGCCCAACGTGGGGCAAGGACTTTTGCTTATCCTGACAAGGACTTATTCTGAGCTCTTTTGAGGAGCTAGACCAGACCATCACAGTCTGTACCACAGTTTTGTGCTTAATTATTTAGTTTCCTATGTTTTATAACTCATTGTTTTATCTGTGTCAGTCTTTTCACTTATAATGTAAATTGGAAAGCACGATCAGTGATTTAGCATTTTTTTGTTTTTGTTTTTGTTTCATATAGCATCTGTGTAATGCTGAGCATACAAGGACTCAATATGAATCTGATTGGAAAGAGAAATCTTTTCTAGCTAGACATTGTGTGGATTTTTCATAGACTTTAGAATTGGAAGTAATCTTACAGATCATGTAGTCCAACCCATTTTACAGATGAGAAAGCTAAGGTATCAAAATAATATAGGGAGTTAATTTTATTTCAATCTTTCATTGGACTGATTTCTCACAGAACAAGGCTTCCATTTTTTATTTGTTTATTGTAAATTGTCAGGATGCAGGAAACTAAGTAAAATTAGGTCACAGCTGGTGATGATGGTTATAATGGCTTTGCTATTAAGTCTAGTCCAAGCTGTTTACCAACATTTTGATACACTAGGACTTTGCCAGAAAGTCTCTTAGAAATATGCACTAAAGTAGTAGGAAATAAATCTTGTGTTTATGAAAGGGATGACCTTTGAAGCAGTGCTGAGTCACATGCAATGACAATATGTCCTTGCAAAAGATAAACTGTTTTCTAGTGGCTAGTCTTTAGAAAATTATAGTTCGTTTCATCTATTTCCCTCAAATAAATGCTTATTGACTTTTCCAGAATATTTGGTAACTGTTGCATAGATTAAGCTTTATACTGTTTATTTCAGAGATGATAAAATTAAAAGGTAAACTCAGAATCTTTATTTAAAGGGCATTGATAATTTAAACTGTACAAACAAAAGACTCGAGAAATTACATTTTAATTATGTTTTCCAATATTTTATCAAAAACATGTAACAAAAGAGTATATTTCTGATTTTTCTCCCATGTGTGCTTATTTCGTGACTCCTATTAGACTGTAAGCACTATACTCAACAAAGAGATGAATACAAAACCCTCTGCTTCCCTCAGTCTTCTGTTTTTCTTAAGGGTATCAATAACCTTCTGCCATCTAGAGCCACAATCTCAGAATCGCCTTTGCATCCTTTATATCCTCCCTTTTCTTACTCCATCTGTTGCAAAGACTTTTTAAATAAATCTATCTTTCTTGCTCAAGAATTTTCAGTGGTTCTCTATTCTCTGGGATAAAATCCAAACTCCGCAGCTTGGCATTTAAAACCATCCAAATCTGGCTCCAGCCTACTTTTCAAATTTATTTCACATTACTTCCCTTCACATAAAGAACTTTTTCCACCTCAAACTGCCAACTTGATTTTCCTTAAACCCAACACTCCATCTCCATACTTTTGAATTCTTGGAATGCATTCAAATCCTTGCCTCTTAAAGAGTGTCCTCCTGGGGTCAAGTGCCACCTTCCATCAGAGAGTTTTCCTGATCTTCCTTAATCTCCAGTTATTACTGTATGATCTCTTACCAAATTAACTTGCATTTACATATTTGTAAGTGTTATATCTCCTAGTAACATGTAAACACTTTGAGAGGAGACTATTTAGTCTTTGTTTCTTCGAATTTAAATGAATAAGTTGTTAACTCAACAAAAAGCCATATAAATTAATGATATTTTCTGGTATGAATTTTTCACCTTAAACTTGTCTGATGATGAAATTGTGGTGAAAGATTTCTTTGCACCATTTGTGCTATAGATCATTTTGTCAACAGCAAAAAATTTAGGAGTAAAGGACTAACATGTATTCCACTCCCTACTTGCCTTGCTCTTTTTTACCTTCCACGTTTTCCCATTTTTGTATTCCCCACCTTACTTATACTTCCTCTACTTCTCCCTTTTTCTTACTTTTCCTCCCTTTTTCCCATTATTTTATTTTCCTATTTCCTTTTTTCCTGCCCTCTTCTCTTATCCCCCCCCCCCCTTTTTTTCTGAGGCAATTGGGGTTAATCAACTTGTCCAGGATCACACAGCTAGGAAGTGTTAAAATGTCTGAGATCGGATTTGAACTCAGGTCTTCCTGACTTCATAGCTGGTGCTCTATGCATTTTACCACTTAGCTGCCCTTCTCCCTTTTTCTTTCATATTTTATTCTTAACACCAAATAGTGCACCTCCTTTCTCCTTCTTTTACCTTTTTCTGTCATTGTCTTCCGTCTGTTTTTCTGTTCCCTATTTCTCAGTTCTTTTTTCCCTCCTTCCATATTTCTTTTCTTTTTCCCTTTTCACATCATTCTCCTCTGTAACTGCCTCTGCTATTTTATTCCTTTCCAGTTCTATTGGTGACCCCTCCACACTGAGTCCTTTAGAAGTTGCTAAATCAACTGTTCTTACCTGATGGTTAGGGCTCTGATTAACTCCCAATCATCTCTCTCTCTCTCTCTCTCTCTCTCTCTCCTTTCTCTCTCTCTCTCTCTCTCTTTCTCTCTCTCTCTCTCTCTCTCTCTCTCTCTCTCTCTCTCTCTCTCTCTCTCTCTCTCTCTCTCTCTCTCTCTCTCTCTCTCTCTCTCTCTCTCTCTCTTTCTCTCCTTCTTCTCCTCTCCTCTCCTCTCCTCTCCCCCGCCTCTTCCTCCACTCCCCCCTATTTTTTTCTCTCTAATGACAAAGCTAGATCTCCAGGTACTGGAACCAAGAATTCTAATGTCTATACTTGGCCTTGGAGGTAGTGTGGAATCTATTATGGCTACTGGGACTTTGATCACTGCACTCTGTTAGGGCTAGAGTACTAGGAAACATCCAAACAGTACTGTGAGCAAAGGTGCAGTATGGAAATAGGGAGTGGAGTAGGGTAGTATGGGTAGAAGAAAAGGAGTCCTAATGCTTAGGAAGGAATCCTATGCCTTTGGCTTTAAGACAAAAGTGGTCTGAGTGAAGAGATCATAAAACTAGAGTTCTGGATACTGAAGCAGATGGAATTTCTAAATGGAGGAGGGAGATAAGTATGGAGGATTAATCAGTACAATACTACTAATACTCAAAGTCTAGATCCTATTGGTAGAGTTCTCTGGGCTATTTTTCCCATACTCCTAGCAGAGAATTGTGGGTACATAATGGGTACTCAATAAATGCTTGCAAATTGGATGATCTGCAGAATGGTGATGATACTTGTTCTTCTTAGGTCCCTGGGGTGTTATGAGGATCAAATGATACTGAAAGCTTTTTTACAGCAGAGTATTATGTAAGTACAAATAGTTTATATATCTATATAAACTATTTATATATTCTATTTGTCTATATGTAAGATACATTCTTATATCTATATACACTACTTATATTTTCTATTTGTGTTTGGAGAATTTACCTCGATAGGTTTAAATGAACATTGTATTAAAGGTGGTATTAGTGAAACTTGGGTTTTCTTATCAACTCTACAACTAACTTATCTATTACTGAACCAGTCACCTTATCAATCTGAGCCTAAAAAGTGAGATGTTTAAGTATTAAGAGCTCTTCTAGCACTAACATGTTTGTGTCCTAAATGACATTAAGTTAGTTTCTTTGGTCTTGTTTCTGTTTGAGTGCAGGAATGCTGTATTATTATTATTATTTTTAATTATATATATATATATATATATATTTTATAATATTATCTCTTGTATTAATTTTTCCAAATTATCCCCTCCCTCCCTCTACTCCCTTCCCCCGATGACAGGCAATCCCATACATTTTACATGTGTTATAATATAACCTAGATACAATACATGTGTGTGAATATCATTTTCTTGTTGCACAATAATCATTAGATTCCGAAGGTACATGTAACCTGGGCAGACAGATATTAGTGCTAACAATTTACATTCACTTCCCAGTGTTTCTTCTCTGGGTGTAGCTACCTCTGTCCATCATTGATCAACTGGAAGTGAGTTGGATCTTCTTTATGTTGAAGATTTCCACTTCCATCAGAATATATCCTCATACAGTATTGTTGTTGAAGTGTACAGTGATCTTCTAGTTCTGCTCATTTCACTCAGCATCAGTTGATGTAAGTCTCTCCAAGCCTCTCTGTATTCCTCCTGCTGGTCAAGGAATGCTGTATTATTATCTTGCATCCTTCATAATGTTAGGCACAGGATTAGCCTAATGAAGGCAATCAATTAAAAAATTCATGTTTAAACCAAACTCATTTCTCTCAATCCCCAACCCACTTGGCCACATCAGCTCCTCCTGACTTGTTAGTTTCTTTTAAAGATATCACCTTTTTTTAGTAACCCATTTTGCCATTTGGGTTACCTTTGATTCTTCCTTCTTCTTCAATCTTCACAATGTCAAGTTATTTCACTTCTGTCTCCAAATGGTTTCACATCTGTGCTGCAGCTTCATCTCTCCAAACTATTCTTTTGTCAGAATTATTTTTCACCTAAATCTCTGATAATATATTGGGTGGTGGGTGGCTTGAGAGGAAAACTCTTCATGGGTTTTGACTTTAACAGGGCATCAAGAATCTTGAAGCTTTGCCCCACTTACATTTGTAGTCTAGCCTGTGGACCCCTTGCTGTGACCAATCTCGATTTACTTATTTTTTTGGCATAGATTCCAAGTGTTGTCTCTTTTTGTTCAAGAATGGCCCTCTCTTCCTTATTTTCGTCTACAGAAACCCTTATGGCTCTTTCAGGATTCAGCTGATCCCTGTTTTGGTCACTGTCTTACAACGAGAAACTCATCTTTCCCTGCTTGGAAATGTTTTAGCACTTTATGCCTCCTTTATGGACTCAATATGTGTTATTTTGTATTAAAATTTGTGTCCCTGACTTATCTTCCTATTACATTGTCATTTTATCCCAGCCAATTAGTTGCCAAATCTTGCAAATAATACTTCTACAACATTATTTGCACCTATAGCGTCTTTAGCTCAGATTATTGGCCCACAGAATTTCTAAAAGAAAATAAAGTTTGTTTTTTTTTTGTATTTCCGATCTTTTTATTTTGTTTGAGATTTTTTTTGGACCGGTTAGTTTAGTTTTGTTGGCAGGGGCAACCTCCATCCCTCTCCCCCCTCTTAACTTTTAACTGCCTGATCCTAAGCAGCAAGTCTAGTAGGTAACGGGATCTGGGTTGGGTTGGGTGGTGCGTACAGATGGGGAGGGGGGCGCGGAGGAGGGAATGAGGGTCATAAACGAGAGCTATTTAGAAGGAACTAGAGGAGAGAGGGGAAGAGGAGAGATGGGAGGCAAAGAAAGAATCCGGAGACGACGAGGCCGGGAAGGAACAGCAGGAGGTCGTTGCAGGGTCTTGGACTGCCGGGTCCTGGCCCCCTTCCTAGCTCAGCACCGCCCCCTTATCTAACCCCTCCTTTCCCTCCCCGCCCCTCTCCTGCAATCCTCACTCCCTCCTCCTCCTCCTCTTCTGGATGGCCTCAGCGGCTTGAGCTGGAGACGTCCTGCGTTCTGCCCGTGAGTGACCCTGCCGGGGGGTGCGGGCTGGAGACTTGGAGGGGAGAGGGAAAAGAAGAAAGATTTGGGACCCTCCCTGTCCCAAAAGGTGCCTTCCCCACCTCGCTGGGGCTGCTGGATGGGACGAGAGTCCCGGCTCAGAGCCGTTGGGGAAGGCGGACCGCCCCCACTTTTCCTCAAGCTACCTTCTTCCTCCTGGCACCCTGCCATGTCGCCCCTCCGACACCCCGGGTGTTGAAGGGGCGGGGAAGGCTTTCCTGCAGTCCCATCTCGGGGGGGGGGGTAATCTGCTCTGGCAGACGGGCAGGAGCGAGTAAGAAGTTTGGAGGGGTGCGCCCCTCCCCCCACAACTTTTTACGTGTAAGAAATCCTGGTTGGAAACGGGGCCACTTAAGAGTCAATTGTAGGAGCCCCGGGAGAGAGCTCTGGGCTCTTGGGAGACTGCGCCTGAGGATTGGAAGAGAAGAGGGACACTTATCGCCTCCATCGCCTCGTCTGCAGCCTTTGGGGCATCTCTAACTTCAGCAGCTACCTAGAGCGCCGGGAGGGGCGGGGGGGCACAGTCCTCCGGGCCACTGTCACCGGCCCAGGAGTGGAGCTCGGCAGAAGCCTTTTCCCTGCCTGTTAGCCGTGGTCGCGCCACTCGTTTCTCGCCCCCTCGCCCCTTCCCGATTCCTCTCTTTTTGGTGGGGCTGATGGGGTCATGACGTTTCCCCTCTCTTTCTCTACTCTGGGGACTGAGGGTTCCCCAGAGCCTGACTTTGCTACTTCTGCCAGAGCAGCTGTGAGTGTTTTTGTTTCCTCCTAATCCTCTTTAGGTGATGAGCTTCTGCCGGGGGCTCCCGGAGCCAGATAGGTAGCATTTTCCATTAGCAGCTTGCTTTTGCCAACATTTATTTCTTCGTGATTTGGTTAGCAGAGCAGGCTGAAAGGTTCTCTCAAAACAAAGTTTGTGAATTCCGAAAAGTGAAGTTTCTCCCTCCCCAGAGACTTCCTTCCACAAAATTGCATTTCCTTTGGTTTTGGAATCTTTGACAAGCATCCACTCCTGTCTTCTTTCAGGAATGAGGATTCTTCACTTAATAGGATTTTCCAAGTTAGTTCGGGAAGAAAAAGAAAAGGCTTGCTTAAACGTGTGCCGGATCCAGTCCTTCAAAAACCAAAGAATTCCGCCCCATCATTCCCTAACTATGTTATTGGAAGATGGAAGCTCAGATGTAGCTTGTTTTCATACAGCTAAGCTTAATGTTACAGCCTCCCTGAAGGCTGGGAATTTTTAATTTGCCTGACATAAACCACCGGCCCTTTGCAGCTTGGCAAGTTCACTTTGTTGCATTCCTCTGCTTTCCCTACCTCCCCCCGACAAACACTCTCACTTTTAAATGGAGTGTATAAAAACTAAGGCAACTCAACAGCTAAAGTGAGCAGTTCCACAAACAAGAACCAGTCTCACTTATTTTTAACCCTAGACTGGCTTTTCAACCTGAATTCTCTTGGGTGGAAAAAATTGTGGATCATTGTGTGGTTTTTCTCTCCATTCTCATTAAGGTTGAATCACCGTTTCCATGACATGTTAAATTCTCGGGGTGGCTGGAATGGGCTTGTAAATTCCAGGATGAGTCCAGGCTCTAGTTGGGGTAAGAAGTAGCTAAGAGGCATTTTTTTTTTCCCCTGGGCAAATTTGCAGTGTTGATACCAGTAAATTGTTCCTTTGGAGGCCACTGTTTCAGTCTGGGTAATTTAACTTGACTGTCTTTATAAGGAAAGGATCGTTTAAAAGTAAACAAGATATGAGTGGGGATTTTTTTTTTTTTTTAGCTTGCTTAAGAAAATGAACTTTAAAATACTTTAGAGGTTCCTAAATTCTTGTTTATGTAAATAAGTTGTTTACATACAATTTGTTTAAGTAAATTGTTTACTTATAAACAATAAATGATACTGCAGATTATTCACAATCTAATCTTTGTGGTCTGGAAGGCTCAGCTGTTGACAACATTGCTTCAACAAAATAGTCCAAGTTATTGTCTTTCTCTTTGAAAATAACAATTTTAGCTAAAAATGATGCTGCAGACTTCTAAAAATCAGTTCTGTATTGCCATCCCCATGAGTATGAATTTACTATGATTAAGTTTTACTATTATACTTTAAAGAAATAAAGTAAATCAGTGCTAGTATCCTAGTGATTTCCATGAAAAGGAAAACATTCTTTAAATTAGTGTTTGGATTCATTATTTGGAAAGTTATTGCTTTAGCTGCAGCCTTTTTCCCCCAAAGGATTTTTGATAGTATATTTAATGCTCTAATGAACAAATATTCTATTTAGAAAGACATTTCCTTTGTATTTAGTTTTCCTGTCACTTAATAGAAACTGTTAAAATGAGTTTCCTCATTGATAGGCATCTTTTAACTTACAATTCAAATACTACCTCTTAGAGGAAGCTGTCCCTGATTCACACCCAACCTTCTCAGATAATGTAACATTTTGTTTACACACCTTTACTTACTCTGTATTACTGTTATTCTATATGCTTCATATTCTATTATGTTCAACTGGTACTATGCAGGATGCAATGGGGATATAATGAAAGCTTGTGCCTTCATAATAAATAAATAAGCAAATAAACAGACAAATGAATAAACAAATAATAAATAAAATAATAGCTATATATGGGTCAGGCATTGTGCTAAGTGTTTTTATAAATGTTTCCTTTTATCTTCATAACCACCCTGAGAGGTAAGGTGTTGCTATTATCCCATTTTCTAGTTGAGGCAAGTGAGGCAGAGATTAATGGACTTGCCCAAGGTCACACAGCTAGTAAGTGCTGAGGTCAAATTTGAACTGGGGCCTAACTTCACTCCAGCTTCATGCCTCTAGAATCAGTCTAGTTGGGAAGATGACATATAGCTAAAATAAATGACTATGATTAAGTTTTGAATACATGTTAGCAGATTTAAGCAAGGAGTTCAAAGGAAGAAGAGAAAACTTTGGGATGGGATAGCCAAGAAATGCTTTGAATGAATTCAGTCAGGATCTTAAGGGGAAAGGGAGGCTATTATCTACATTGTGGGGGGGGGGGGAAGCAATTTAGGGAATCACAGATGTATAACTTCCTTTTTCTGTATATTTCAGATATAGGGCAGATATTTTGCAGGACCGGAAGAGGTAGAATACAAATGCATATTAGAGGAGAAAAAGGCTACTAGATAACTGGAGAGGCAGATTTCATTACTGTTGTTTAATCATTTCATTCCTGCCCAACTTTCCATGATCCCTTTTGCGGTTTTTTGGTACAGATACTGGAGTGGCTGATTGCCTATCAGTTAAACATTTCCTGAGACCAGACTCTTGGTCTCCGTGCTAGTGGAGGAGATTTTGGGAGGCTGATAATCCTGGATCATTATTAACCCTGTGTCCAGAAAGATTAGAGGGTAATAGTTCTGAAATGGCAAGAGATTTTGCTAATGGATAGAGGAGAATAGTCTTCAGAGTCCTGGGTTCTTAAGAAGGATTCTGTAAACTTTCCCTTTTCTCCTTTCACTACCTCCCCTCCCTACCAATCTCTTGAAATTCTAGTCAGTTCAGTGGCCTAAACCTTTCCTGTTAACCTCTCCTTCCCACTTATAGTCAGTCACCCCATTAAAAATTATTTAAACGTTCATTATGTGTCAGACATTGTTGAAGAAAGGCAAGATAGGCATTTCCCTTGAAAAGTTCACATTCTGAGAGAAACAACATGTAAATTACGAGGTACAGTGCCTATGAGATAAGTAGAGTAGAAGGTAATTTTAGAAAGGAATGCATTAAATGCAGTTGGGAGGACCAGAAAGTTCTGAGCTGGTTTGAAGAAGTCCAGGGAAAATAGAAGGCAGAGGGGAGGAAGGAGATATGGGAGTCAGCTAATAAAAAAGGTACCCAGATGGAAACTGGAGGTACAGTGTCTTGTTTGAGGGACTATAAGCTAGCATATCTGAATCATAGTGTTTATGAAAAAAAAGTAGAGTGTAAGAAGACTGGAAAGGTAGGAAGGGATCAAATTATGATGAAGATATGCTAAACAGGGATGTGTGTGTATATATATGCATATATATAAACACATGTATATAAGTATAAACACCTATATGTATGTATATAGCTATAGATATATCCATAGATGATCTTGGAGATTTGTAATAGGGGGCCATTGGAGTTTAATGAATGGCTGATATGGGCTGACCTGTACTTTAGGAAAATCACTTTGGCAGCTCTCTTGATACCTCCTTCACCCCTTACCAGCACACAAAGCTGTTAGATATGTTGTAAAATGGGAAAAAACCCCAAAGAAACCCAACTGTTATTCTTTGTATATAGATAGTGATGGGGGTACAGGTTCTAGGAGAAATACAGCAGTAATTCTGAGGCCCCCAGACCTTAGGGGTGCTATTGTTTTAACAATCTGCATGGTAATGATCCTGGCTCCTGGCCTTTGGCAGAAAGCAACCAGTTAGTTGGTCAGTGATAAAAGGGTTTCTGGGATAAATGGTGAGGCGCATACTGGACCACTTCTCAGTTCTACCTCTGGGCCATAATTAGCCTATCAGTGACATGAAGAGCCAGATCTCTCTGCCTTTTCCTATAAATTTGTCTTCTTGCTCCTGGTTCTTTGCTAAATCCTTTTGGAACTTAGCTCCTTCAATTGGCCTTACAATTAGCAATAAACTTTGCCCCTTGACTTGGAGAAGGATCCAAGCCTGCAGATTCTTTTGAGACACCTTGTGACCCCAAGCTTTTGTGATCTCCTTTTGGACCTCAACAATATCACATTTCCTTTCAGTGGGATGGGCTTATTCATTACTGTGTCTCTACTAGTGGGGATGAAATTGAATTAAGCTATCCACACTTTCTCTCCTTGCCACCAGCTTCTATCTATAAAACAGCATCTATCTATAAATCCGAAGGGCATCATATGGGGTTAGTGTATATCACTGGAATGAGGCTTGTTTTGTGATTGTCAAGATAGTTTTTCTCTCTTTCAGGCCAATGGTCCCATCAATTAATCAGTTACATGCCAACTCTGTGCCAGGTTTTGTTCTGCATTTAGGTTTGCATTCTGAATTACCACCTTTATTAACATGAAACTAACAGATGTGACCAATACTAAATGGACAACTTAGTCTAAGAAAAAGAAAGTGATTATGAATAATTGAAAACAACGGATAGTCTAATAATTGTTATGTGATTTGATATAGATTACAAATACATTCTTTCCTTCCTTTATATCCAGCAGAAACTTTGATACTAGTGCCATTTCTTTGCATCTTTTTTATCAGAAAGAGAAATAAAACATTTATGGGTTGTTGTTTATTCATTTATTTTTTTCCCCAGAGTCTTTTTACTATAAACATTTGAGGGCCACAAAAGGACAAAACTGTCAGAATAATCATACCCCCATACAAATAATGATGGCTCAGACCATAAAAATAATTTTTCCATTGCAAAGCTAAGCCAAGAATTACATGGAAGCAACATGGAAGTATAATTTAAAACAGCAGAAGCGCAGAAATTCAAAGCTAAGGCTGATACTTTGGCCTTAGCTCATTTCTTCGAAGCCTTTTGGTCTTTATCATGACTCACATTAAGGACTGATTTGGAGGGACAAGCATGTAGTAATTGATGTTGTAAACCTTATTGTTGTGGGATTTTGTTTAGTGTTAAGCCAAACAAAGGATAATGCTTAATCTGAAATCTATACTACTATGAACCTCCTTTCTTTTAACTCCAGATTTTATGCTTCCAATTGCTTTTTCTAAACATCCTCTAATTTTTCTTCTAGTAGAGGATTCTATAGGAGGTGCAAGATCTGATTTCATTCAGAATAGCATTCTGGATGGCAGGCGCTCTGGATTTTGTGAAAATTGTTGTGGAAAAGAAAACCATATTTTTCTGGGAATTGGTTGATAATGCTGGAAGTCTCAGATTCTTGGATGGCACAGATTAGGCCACATCAAGGTTTTTTCTGCTCTGGTTAGAGAAATAATTAGTCGTTTTCTAAGCTTTAGATCTCAGTCCTCTCTGGTATAATAAATTCTTTTTGACTGACTGTCTTGTTGGCTGACCAAATGTCGGTTTTGCACTCATAGAAGAGTTTAAACATATGCCCAGCAGCCCTCAACTGTATACTTGACAGAATCTGTTTATCTGTTAATACCTTCCCTTCAGTGTGTTGTATTACAGAGGTATCAAACAATGACCCCAATGAATTGACCACAGGCCCAAAGAATATTAAAATGTAATTGGGAAATACTTAATAAAATAAATAAAAATAGATGATATTACATTTGAAAACAAAGTCAATATTCAGCCTGCAGGGCTGCTTATACAGGGTTAGTGGGTACTCTTTCTGAGTTGGCACCATTGGTGAAACAGATGAAATGGAGTTCTTGAAGTCAGGAAGACCTGTATTCAAAATTTTCCTTTGATGCTTATTTATCTTTATTACTCTGGAGAAGCATGTCACTTAGTTTCTCAACTTCCTTATTTGTAAAAATGTAAATGTAGATTGTAAATGTAAATTTGTAAAAATGTAAAAAAAATTTTGTAAAAATGAGAATAACAAAAGTATCTATATCCTAGGATATATATATGTATATATATATATGCATACATATATATCTATGTATATATACTCTATATCCTAGGGGTATAGTGATTTCAGTAATTATGAGATAATATGTGCAAAATGATTTGTAAACCTTAAAGCCTATGGAAACAACAATTCATAATTATTACTAGTCTGGTGTTTCCCTCTGATTTGCTTGGGTTTTGAGCTAGCCACATTTAGGGAATAGCCTCTGTCCTAACAGGACATGTATAAAAATTTCCTAAAAAAGGCAGTTGTTTAGTTATCAGGGTCTTTTTTTTTTTTTTTTTTTTTTTTAATATTTCTCATAGTCTATGGTGAGGAATTGGGATTAGTAGGATTGAAAGGTACATGAATAGAGATCTCCAGAGTCCATTACCTGAGGGGAGTCCTGAACTGTCCATTAATCAAATCACAAATAAGCATCCACTCTATATCAGGCCTTGGGGGTACCAAAAATATGGCAATTTTTCCCCTCAAGAAGCTTATATTCTGCTGGGGAAACAATATGTCAGGTGGTCAGCAAGCATTTACTAAATGCTTACTGTGTGAGGTGTTCTGTTAAGGGCTGATAATACAAAGAAGAGTAAAAGCACAGTACTGGAAGAGACAAAATGTTAAAACAAACAAAAAACCCTACCTACATTTGTAGGTAAATACAAAATAATAAATTAAGAAAGAACAAGATAATTTTATTTGAAGGAGGAGTGGACTCTAGCTCCTGGGATGAGCTGAGACCACTCAAGTAAGTACCAGAAATGAGGGTCAAAAATCCAGCTGGAGATAAAGAAAAAGCATGCATTCAGTGAAGCTCCAGAGAGCAAGTAAAGAATTTTTGTCATGAGAACTGAATAAAATCGGGAAAACAGTCATGGATTTTTAAAAAAGTTAATTTAAGAGTGAATTTAGGACTGATGGGAAGAACTATACAATCAGTGGTTTCTAATGGCTCTGCATACCCCTGGTGGCCTAAATAAGTCTACTTCTAAAAGGATCTTGTCATTAAATTAAAGCTCATTTTGAATTCTATTGGTTAAGCACCATACCTGTGCACACAGGGGCACTTAAAGAAATAGCAATCAAGCCATCCGAAGTAACAAAAAAGGAGGTAGGATTGTATTTGCCAATTAGTTCTACCTGTTCACTTAATTCTTTTTGACCTGCTTTGCTTTCTGAGAAGCAGAACAGCACACATTTTATCCAGGAATTAGCCCTGTTTGGAATTAAAGGCCAGGTCCAGAGAATTTGGGAGTACCATCGTTTAATTTTTAATCGAGCAGGAGGAACCAAAACCTTTTTCAAATTCCCCAACAGACTCCAGGTGTCTTTTTGAATTCACCAATTTTGAGTAAGCAGGATGAAGATACACACAAGGGAGGGTAGAGTTTCTCAGATTTCTTGGTTTGCAGGAAAGGGATGGTGAGTGGATCCATGGATCCATCAGTCATTTTATATCCATGGTTCTTAAGCCTTTTTATGTGTCATGGATCCCTTGGGCATCATCAAACAATGATGTCTGTGGATCCCTTCCCATAGCAATGTTTTTAAAAATCGGTAAAATAAAATACAAAAGAAAGAAATTATATTGAAATAGTTATTAAAATAATAATTTTTAAAAAGCTCACAGATTTCATGTTAAGAATTCTGGCTAAGTTGTTAATGTTCCCGTTTACCCATCCCTCTGCCCTCTGCCCTCTGCCAGGGAGAGGACACTGCCTGGTTAGCTGACTTCCTGGCCTTCCCCCCTGCTGATTGCCCTTTGGCCAGTAATAGCTGATGAAACCTGTAACCTTTGAGGGCCTTCCAGCCCATTTTATCCTGTCCCTACACCCCCGCAGCATCTCCTGCTTCCTACTTATCTAGATTTCTGACCTGTTTTGCTTTACTCTTTATTCTCTGTATCCTCCTGGTTCCCAGCTAACTCCCTACAGCTTGCATTGATTCCTAGTACTCATATCTGTCTGACTCTTTCTTATCTGCCTGGTTTCCGATGATTGCATCTTTCATGATTCTTAATTCCAGATGACCAGTCTTGTTTTGCGTCATTCTTAGCTTAAACCTTGTGTGTGTGTGTGTGTGTGTGTGTGTGCTGTGTTCTTCTGACACTCTTAGTCCTGGTCTCTTACCCTTTACCTAATGATCCAAGACAGCTCACAATCCATCACTTACTCTTTTCAACAGGAACCCATAGAGGTTTCATGGCTGCAGTTACTGCCTGTAGTAATCTTTGAGCCAAAGAATATAAAATCTGATACTTTTTATCCCATTTTTAACCTCAACTTTACCAGACTACCACAGTGGTCCATGACATTAAGACAGTTAAGAACTTCTTCCTTCATCGTGTACAAAGTATGCTTCTTTTGACATCGCTGTGATCATAGCAATAAAGTCATACTGTCCTCATTTTACCAGTGAGAAAACTCCCGCACAAGGATTAAGTGACTTGACCTGAGTCCCACTTCTAACAGGACTCAGAGCTATTTTTCTGACTTTTTTAAGCTGAAGAAATTTTCAACTCTTTTATGCTGGACCTCCTCCACCATCACTATCCTGTCTACTCAACCCTGTAGTCTTTGTGTGAATTCCTATTCCCTTGAGCTAGCATGGTAGGCAATGTACTTTAGGCAGACAAACCTGAATCAGCAGCAAGAAATGGAGGACTTTGGATGACTCTGCCACTGGTACAAAACCATGAGAAAAATCATTTGGAATTTTAATTGGGTTCAGCAGTGGAATGTCTTTCTCCATAGTTATATATGGACAGGATTCATTTAAGATGAGTTAGGTACAGCTCTAAGATATGGGTTGGACTTAGTAGCCTCTCACAATCTTTCACTTTTTGTTCAGTAATTCAATTGAATCCTATTCTTCTTGATCTGATGGACTAGAACATACCAGGCCCTTTCTCCTCCACTATCTCTTGAAGTCTCCAAATTCATATTCATTGTTTCCATGATACTATATACCCATCTTCTCCTTTACTGTCCTCTTTTCCTTTTGCTTTCAATCTTTCCCAACATCAGGGTCTTTTACAGTGAGTCCCATCTCCTTATATGACCAAAGTATTTAAGTTTCAGTTTCAGCATTCAACCTTTCAGTGAGTAGATTGAATTCATTTATTGTCTAATTTGATCTCCTTGTATCCAAAGGACTCTCAAAAGTCTTTTCCACATTTGGAAAGTGTTGATTTTGTGACATTCAACTTTCCTTACAATCTAACTCTTCCAGTCATGTGTTGCTACAGGAAAAATCATATCTTTGATGATAGGGACCTTTGTCTTTGCTTTTTAGTATGCTATTTAGATCGCCATAGTTTTCCTTCAAAGCAGCAAGCATCTTTTAATTTCATAGCTGCAGTTACTGTCTATAGCACTCTTGGAGCCAAAGAATATAAAATCTGATAGTACTTCCCATCTTTTATCTCTCCATTTGCTAGGAAGTGATGGGACCGGTTGTCAAGATCTTCGTTTTTTGATGACAGCTTTTACTGTCTCCTCCTTGAAAAGGCAACCACCTTAGAACATCCATGATCGTTCAAGATAACAGGTTCTCTCGTGATTCACTAGTAGGAAGGAAACAAGTATTTATTAAATGTTTATTATGTGTCAGGCACTATGCTAAGTGTTTTATTTCACTTGACCTTCACAATAAATCTAAGAAATAGTTGCTATTATTGTGACCCCCCTCTTTGCAGTTGAAGAAACTGAAGCAGGCAGAGTTTAGTGACTCATTCTGGATCACACAGCTAGAAAGTGTCTGATGCTAGATTTAAACCCATGTTCCTGATTCTAGATCCAGCACTCTCCTGTCTATCAGCTGTTTCTAGCATATTTTATAGCTTGAATAGTTTTATAGTTCAGAATAGAAGAGATATGGTTTCCTTATCTGAGTTTCTGAAATTCTTGGGTCAATGCAGAGGAAAACCACCAACGTGGCACGTTTGAAACCCCAAGCTAAAACAAGGGCTTGGAAAAGTAGGTGGAGTGAAGGGAGGGGTAAAAAATGCCCACATTCCACAATAGCCTGTTCTGCCAATTCTGTGTAGTCGACATAACTTAGCTTTGAATGTATAGCTGGAGTAGCTTTCAGTGAACTGGAAGCATATTGGGCAGGAGGGAGAAAGGAGGCCCCATGGGAGAAGAGGGGGAAGAGAAGGGAGAAAGAATTCCTTTCTTTGCAAATTCTGAATTTTCTTCAACTTTCTTCTTTGTGAAATGCCACAAGGCCCAGACTAAATTATACACAGTTCAAATAAAGTTCCTTTCCATTGGCCCTCCTACTGACAGGACTATAAATTATACAGTAATGGGGGCAAAGTTGAAGAGCAGCATATGTAAAAGACAGTCTGTAAGCACTCCACGGAAAGTCAAGTGTGGGACACATGGAGAAAACTCAGCTCCAAATTGAGAAAATTTAAGAATGTTGATTGTAAGTTCCTGGGTGTGACGTTTAAGGAGAGGCAAAATGATGGGAGTGCTAACGGGTATTAAATTAGGAATTAACAGTTCAGAGATCTAATCTTGCCTCTCCCATCAACAGTATCATTGGACAAGTCAACTTTAGTTTCATTGTAAAATGATGGGTTTTTTTGTAAATTTTTTTTTTTAAATGATGAGTTTGGACTAACTTGATCCCTAAATGTTCTTCCCTTTCTGAGATCCTGATTCAAAGATCTTCTCTACTTTAGAAGGCTGCCTGAATTCAAATGACTTAACTTGTGGAGGAAGAGGAGCAGAATTAAATATGGGATTTGATAATGAGAGAAAACATTCTGCAAGTATTTTTTCTATACAGAGTTAGATATTGATTTTTTTTGTTAAGGATTTTTTAAGTTTCTGTTTCCTTTTCCTTTAAAAGTCCTTTCATTTTGCTTTAATTAAAAAAAATTTAAAAAGACATATAAAGGAATTTAAAAAAGTAGTCAGGTAGGAGAACTAGGAGAGAGTGGTGTCTTAATCTAGAGAGAAGAAAGTATCATGAGAGTAATTAACTGTCACAGTTGCAGGGAGGTCAAGGAGAATGAAAAGAGAGAAAAGGCCATCAAATGTGGCAAATTCAAAGTTTCTTAACTTTGAAGAGAGCAGTTTCCCGGGAATGAGGAGGTTGGAAGCTGGATTGTAAGGGGTGGAGAGAGTGAGAGGAGAGAAAGTAGGAGTTTATTGTTGGTGGCTTTTTGGAGGAGTTCAGCTATCTAGGGCAGAAGAGATGTAGGACCATAGCAGGGATGTCAAGTGATGGTTTTGTGGGGGGATAGGAGAGACTGGGGCTTGTTTGTAGGCAGTAGTAAGTGGGTCAGGAGACAAGAAGAAATTGAAATTAAGTGAAAGAATGGGGAAGGCAAAAGGGATTTATTGATTTATTAGAGGAGGTAGGATGAAACTGGATTACTAAAAGTAGAGCCATTAGCTCTGGTAAGGAGTAAGGAAGCTTCTTCATCAAGTGAAACAGGAGTGAAGGAGAATAACGGAAGGCAGCCAAATGATAGGAAATGAGGAAGAGGGGAGAAAAGGGAGTTCATGATGAATGGCCTTGATTTTTTTTTTTTTTTCTGTGAAATGTGAGGCGAAATTCTTGGCTGAGAGAATCTGGGGGAAGGGGAACCAGGGGAGTTTTGAGGAAGGATGAAAAGGTTTGGAAGAGCTGATATGAAGAGTGAGATAGTATTAAGGAAAGTATAATAGGATTGCTTAGTAGCAGTGAGGGCCCCATTGAGATGATGTAACGTAAATTTGTAGGGGACTCAGAATAGTTGTAGAGTTTTCTCCTTTTTTCAGCAACATGAATCTAGGCTTGAAGGTGACAAATGGTGGGATCATCCAAGGCCGGAACTTGGCTGAGCATAATTGGTGGTTTGATAAGGTTCACCAAAAAGTAAAGACAAATGGGATAGTCTAGTGTAGGGGAGATGGGAGGGAGAGAATGGAGTCAAGAGATTGGAGGTCATGGTGAGGATGAAGAGTAGGATTTCATAAAGGGCGAGGCAGAGAGGGGAAAAGACAGCAGATTATGATTGGATAAGGGAATTTCAGGATTCTTGAACACTGAGATGTATTTGTGAGTGATGGCAAGGTCAAAGGTATGACCTTTGCTGAAGTTGGGTGGAGGAGTAATTCATGACAAGTGAGTGGCTAGGGTATTTGAAGGAGAATTAGTCTCTATGTTGAAGTCCCCAGCATGAGGGCAGGAACTGTGAAAGAGAAACAAATTGTAAACTGGCTGTCAAGCTTATTGAAAAAAGAATGGGACAACTGCTACCAGGGTAGTAGATATGAATAACATGAACCTTAAAGGAAGAGAAGTTTTTTTTTTTTTTTTTCTCCCCTGAGGCTGGGGTTAAGTGACTTGCCTAGGGTCACACAGCTAGGAAGTATTAAGTGTCTGAGGTCAGATTTGAACTCGGGTCCTCCTGAATTCAGGGCTGGTGCTCTATCCACTGCGCCACCTAGCTGCCCCTGAAGAGAAGTTATTAAGTGAAGGGGAAAGTGGCAAAGGTGAGCAAGATGGTGTAATGTTAATGTAAAACAGAAATGTTCAATTATTTTTTTATTAAGGAAAATATTTCTATTTATTTAATATTTAAAATTGTTAAATATTTAAAATATTTAGTAAGTGCTAACTATACTCTAGGAACTTGGTTAAATATAAATATAAACAAACAAGATAGGAATCCCTACCCTCTAGAAGTTTACAATCTAATCGGGGAATATAGCACATTAAGAGAAACTGGTAAAGAGGACAGGAAGCAAGTGCAAGTGAAGAGGAAGGATGAGTCTGTAGAGAATTCAGTCAAAAGTATGTGATACATGGATTGGAACCTTCCTAAAATGGTGGGCTCAGAGAAAGAGTTATTAATGACCCAAAGAAAGTCCTGGAGCAGAGATTTTTCAGGGTAGCAATGAGGAAGGCAAGGAAAGGGAGGAAAATCCTGGAGAGAATCCAGGAATGAGTGAAGTGACACATGGCTGGAGTCTCTCCTAAAATGGTGATCAGAATGAAAGTGAGGGGAAAGACATCTTTTAGAGGAATTGAAATTATTTGTTACATGAGGTGGCTCTCTGGGAGGAGAAGGAGGAACGCAGGCTAAATTTTTTTTTAAAGGGGTAATTGAGATCAATAGGAGAGAGGAGACTTCAAGAGAATGCAGACCTCTATATTAAGAATTATATCCTCAAGACATTTAAAATGACTTGTAGAAATCATTATGGTGCCCGATGTCCATGATTTTTGAGAAGTCATGGAACAGAGAGGTGTGGTAGTACTGGAGGTGTCCAACTATAAGGGAAACTGAGGCACTGGGGGTCACTGGCATAGAAGAGAGAGCAAAGGTAATGCTTTTCACAAATCATGAAAGATTCTCTGGGAGTTTGGAAACCAATTGGATTGGAGGAAAACAACAGCTACTTCTCCAGCACCCAGAGAGTATCCACAATTTGTTTTTTTTCCTAGCAAATTTATTTATTTTTAATACACATTGCTTCGTGAATCATGTTGGGAGAGAAAAATCAGAGCAAAAGGGAAAAAAACAAACTATGGGAGAGATAAAAATAAAAAAAAAGAAGAAGAAGAAGTGAACATAGCATGTGTTGATTTACATTCAGCTCCTTAGTATTTTTTTTTCTGTATGCCAAAGGCACTTTCTGTCCAAAGTCTATTTCTATTGGGATTGCTTTGGATCACAGAACAACTGAGAAGAACCAAGTCTTTCATAGTTGATCATCGCACATTCTTGCTGTTATTGTGTACGGTGTTTCTGCTTGTTTTGTTCAGTATCAGTTTGTGTAAATCTTTCCAGGACTTTCCATAATCAGCTTGTTCATCATTTTTTGTAGAACAATAACATTCTATTACCTTCATACCACAGCTTATTCTGCCATTCTCCAGTTGATGGGTGTGTGCTCATTTTTCAATTCTTTGTTACCACAAAAAGAGCTGCTACAAGCATTTTTTGCACATGTGGGTCCTTTTCCCTCCTTTATGATTTCCTTGGGATATAGGCCCCAGTAATGGCACTTCTGGGTCAAAGGTTATGCACAGTTTTATAGCCCATTGTACATAGTTCCAAATTGCTCTCCAGAATGATTGGATCATTTCACATTTCCACCAACAATGCATTAGTGTTCCAATTTTCCCACAGCCCCAACATTTATCATTATCTTTTCCTGTCATCTTAGCTTATATGAGAAGTGAATGGTGGTACTTCGAATCGTTTTAATTTGCATTTCTGTAATCAATAGTGATTTAGAGCATTTTTTTCACATGACTCTAGATGGCTTTAATTTTGTCATCTGAAAATTATCCGTTTATGTCCTTTGACCATTTATCAATGGGAATGATTTGTATTCTTATAAAATTCGACATAGTTCTTTATGTATTTTAGGAATGAGATCTTTATCAGAACACTGGCTATAAGGATTTCCCCCCTGGTTTTGTACTTCCCTTTTATTCTTCTTCTTCTTATTGGTTTTGTTGTGCAAACCCTTTTTAATTTAATGTAATCAAAGTTGTCCATTTTGCCTTTTATAATGTTCTCTAGTTCTTCTTTGGTCATAAATTCCTTCCTTTTTCAAAAATCTGAAAGGTCAATTATCCCTTGTTCTCCTAATTTGTTTATGGTATCACTCTTTATGCCCAAATCCTGTACCCATTTTGACCTTACTTTGGCATGGGTTGTGAGATGTAGGACTATGTTGAATTTCTAATATATTATTTTCTGTTTTTTTTTTTTTTTTTTAGCAATTTTTGTCAAACAGTTAGTTCTTATTCCAGAAGATGAAGTTTGAGGGTTTGTCAAATACTAGATTGTAGGCCTTGTGTTATATGTATGTCATCTACTCCACAGATCCACCACTCTGTTTCTTAGCCAGTACCAAATAGTTTTGATGACTGCTGCTTTATAATATAATTTTAGATTTGGTACTGCTAAGCCACTATCTTTTGTAATTTTTTTCATTAATTCCTTTCATACTCTTGATCTTTTGTTCTTTCAGATGAATTTTTAAATTATTTTTTTCTAGTTCTGTAAAATAAGTTTTTGGAAGTTTGATTGATATGGCATTGAACAAGTAGGCCAGTTTAAGCAGAATTACCATTTTTATTACATCATATTGGCCTACCCATGAGTAATTGATATTTTTCCAATTGTTTAGATCTGACTTTATTTGTGTGAAAAGTGTTTTATAATTATGTTCATTATGATTTTTGGGTTTGTTGGAATTTCTCTTTCTATCTCTTGCTGATAGTTATTTTCCGTAATATATAGAAATGCTGATAATTTGTGTAGTTACCCACAATTTGTACAAGAGGTCATCCATTTCCTCTTCTGCCATAGTGCCCCACAGAGCCCCACTTTCCTTTACACCCGGATATCATGAGGATAAATGCAAAGTTATGTGTTAAAAAAATTAATTGTACATCTAGAAGATGGGAAGACATTACTAGATGATGATCCTTGTGAGAGGAAAAACACCCAAATTAAGGGATTTTTATCATGCTGTAAGATCAAAATATGTCAATCGTGTGATATGGCTGCTTTGAAAAGTTGATTTAACCTTAGAAAACATTAATATAACATCCAAAGAAAGATGGGTAAAAATCTTTTTTTTTTTTTTTTTTTTTTTTTTACAAGATATATGCATGGGTAATTTTTCAGCATTGACATTTGCAAAACCTTTTGTTCCAACTTTTCCACTCCTTCTCCCCATCCCTTCCCCCAGATGGCAGGTTGACCAATATATGTTACATATGTTAAAGTATACATTAAATACAATATATGTATACATGTCCATACAGTTATTTTGCTGTACAAAAAGAATTGGACTTTGAAATAGTGTACAATTAGCCTGTGAAGGAAATCCAAAACGCAGGCGGGCAAAAATAGAGGGTCTGGGAATTCTATGTAGTGGTTCCTAGTCATTTCCCAGAGTTCTTTCTCTGGGTGTAGCTGGTTCAGTTCATTATTGCTCTAAGGAGTTGATTTGATTCATCTCTTTGTTGAAGAGGGTCATGTTCATCAGAATTGATCATCATACAGTATTGTTGTTGCCGTGTATAATGATCTCCTGGTCCTGCTCATTTCACTCAGCATCAGTTCGTGTAAGTCTCTCCAGGCCTTTCTGAAATCATCCTGTTGGTCATTTCTTGCAGAACAATAATGTTCCATAATATTCACATACCACAGTTTATTCAGCCATTCTCCAATTGATGGGCATCCACTCAGTTTCCAGTTTCTAGTCACTACAAAGAGGGCTGCCACAAACATTCTTGCACATACAGGTCCCTTTCCCTTCTTTAAGATCTCTTTGGGATATAAGCCCAGGAGTAACTTTGCTAGCTCAAAGGGTATGCACAGTTTGACAACTTTTTGAGCATAGTTCCAAATTGCTCTCCAGAATGGCTGATGTATTCACAATTCCACCAACAATGTATCAGTGTCCCTGTTTTCCCACATCCCTTCCAACATTGCGCATTATTTTTCCCTGTCATTCCTGCCAATCTGACAGGTGTGTAGTGGTATCTCAGAGTTGTCTTAATTTGCATTTCTCTGATTAATAATGACTTGGAGCAACATGGGCAAAAATATTACTATATTCTGATCTTGTCAGATCTCATTTTGAATGTTGTATTCAATTTTTTTGTGGTGCATGTAGGGAAATTAAAAAAAAAAAAACAAAACCAGAACTTATTCAGAGCAGGATGACCAAGATAATGATAGAAAATTCCATTCTCAGGAAAGTTGAAAGATTTAGGGACATTTAGCCTGGAAAAGAAAGGACTTTGGTAAAAGCATGATCTCTATTTTTGTTTTTAAGGGGTTGAAGGATTCTCATGTAGAAGATAAGCTCCAGAGGACAATGGATAAAAGTTAAAAATTTCAGCAGATTTCAGCTAACAACAATGAGAACAGTAGCTAACTTCGTTATAGTAGTTTGAGCTAAGCAACATGCTAAGTGCTTTACAGTTATTCTTATTTGATGTTCATACCAACCCTGGGAAGTAGGTTCTGTTATTATCCCTATTTTTTTTTTTTTAAACAAATTACAATTATCCCATAATGGCTACTTGGTGAGGTAATGTTACTAAAAATATTTGGAAACAGGCTAGTTGACCACTTGTTAATGATATTGTTGAGCTAAATGACCCTGGGGTCTCTTTCAGTTCTAAGACTGATAGAATCATATTTCTCTGTCTGTGGCAGCTGATATATGGAACAAAGATTAAGAGTGGGTTTTAACTGAGGGGGGTGGAGATATGCAAGTGGAAGAATGGGGAGGAGAAAGGTCAGGATTGGAGGATGGGCTATAAAGCATTGGAAGAAGATAAAGATGAAGGAAACTGTGTGTTTCCCTTCCTCAGCAACCCCTCTTGCCTTCCTCTAACACAGGCCTAAGAAGCTCTGAGTCCCACGAATTGACTGAATTGTAACTGGTGACTTAGAAATTTGGAGAGACTGGAAGGAGGAGAGGATTTATCAAATCTGAGTCTTGATGTGTTCCTTATTCATTTATTCAATAAATATTTGCTGAGCACCCAGTGTGCTAAGGGGTGGTGGAGTCTTCCTCCAGAAGCTCAGTGAGATTAGAGAGACAAGATCTATGAAATAAGAACGCAGAGCTATTCGTGGTCAGTGCTAAATTCATGCATTTCCCAGGAGAAATAGCTTCTGGGAAGGAAAAAGCCTTCATTCTTTGTGAGCTTAGCATGAGGTTATTCCCCAATATTTTACTTTCAAAGTCTGGATCGTGTAGAAAACACAAAACACTTTCAAAAAAACCCAGACTTTGGCACTGAAATTCCACTCTGCAGCCTGATTTGTTAAGCCTTAAGTAGGTGTTTGAGTGGTTGGTTGGCAGGCAGTGAAAGGTTAAGCCTCCAAACCCGCAGTAAATAAACCAAGCATGCTGCCTTTCCTTAGATTCCTAAGGATTCACTCTCCTATCCTCCTTATGAGATAAAACTTTGCACTGGCAGCAGGAAAAACCATGAAGCCAGTTTCCAATTTTCCATTGCCTTATTTAGAATTTTACTTGGTTGCATTGTTTTAGATCTCTGATTACAACCCAAATAGCAAAGAGATTATGGAGATAATAACAACAATAGTATCTAGCTTCTGCAACTCTTTAAAGTTTGCAAAGCATTTAAATATCTCATTTTATACTCACTACAACCCTGGGAATCAAGTGCTTATTATTATCTCCATGTTACAAATGAGGAAACTGAGGCAGGATCACACAGCAGTGGATGTTTGAGACCAGAGTTGGACTTGGGTCTTCCTGATGTCAACTCTGTCTCCTGAACCCCCTGTTCCCACTCCTAGGTCGCTGGGTATGTTATGATAGCTGATACCATGCTGGAGGGAAAGCTGGTACCCTATATGATGCTAACTCGACTCCGTATGTAATTTTGCTTGATGACTCTGGACAGTTATAGAATCTAGCTTTGGAAGGGCAGAGTGGAGGTCTCTGTAATTCCCACTACTAAATCATGAGTGGCCTGAGTTTCTGAGCGGGTGGTGACTTGATATGTTTTTCCCATTTGGTTTCCCAATAAACTCAAATTCAAGTTGTATGTTTATTTGTAGCACCTATGTATTTGTCCTAATACTATTGAGATCTCTTTTTTTTCTTTCACAAAACCTGGTTGGGTAGATTATATATTCTTATAGACCTTGAGGGAATAGAAGCCATGGGTAGTTGATCTGAGATTCCTGGGATACAGATTGTACAAAGGAACAGCTTCAGCTGTACCTGATTTCTTTACCTGTCAGAGTCTCTTTTCAGTTGCTACAATATTCCTTCCTTCATCCTGGGATTACTTCCTACTTTCACAAAAAAGATAGAAGGATCCATTGGCAGAGACTCCAAGTGTTTCCTTAGTTCAGACTAACATTTAGACCCTCTATGCTTCCCATCATCATCTTTTCTATGTGTTTGCCTTTTTGTTCCTTTTTCCTGCTCTGGTTCATGGTAATTTTGAGTTCCATGCTATTCTCTGGTTTTCCTAGGCCTAAAATCCAGTTGGCAACTCCTTTTCTCCACTTGGTAAAGTTTTGTTGGGACATCTCTGCCACCTTCACAGAAACTTCTAACTTCAATAAATCTTGATTAAGTACCTTTCATGTGCCAGGCACTGTGCTAAAATCTGGGGATACAAAAAAAGACAGACACTCTCTCTTCTCAAGGAGTTCACAATCTAATCAAGAAGACCAGAGTCCAAGACAATTTAAGCAGAAAAGGAATCTGCAGGAGACCTGATAAAGAGGTTTGGGGACTATCGGGGAGGGAGTGCAAGGACTCTACTAAAACCCCACCAGGATTCTCAAAAAAGAGAAAAATCTTTGTGTGACTTGGGACCAGGAATGTGAACCCATATGCTTAGTATCTGAGAATTATGGAGAGGGTAAATGGAATTGGGAAATTATGTCAAGAAGTAACAAAAAGTCCACCAACATATTTGGTCATTTGCCTATCCTGGATCTGGTGGACTTTAGGTCTTAACTACCTTAACTGTAAAATAAGGGCTTCAGTGGGAATGGTTTTCAAGATTTCTTTCAGCTCCAATTCCTACTTGAACAATACAAGTGTGGGAGAGTGTACTTGGTGTTTTGGATTATGTTGCAGGGAAATGCCTAAAGCAGGACTGTGCAGGGAAGTTAGCGCCAGTGGACATCACTGTAAGGTTCAGGATAGTTTTTTTAAGTGGGATTTGGGAGAAGGGAGCAAAGGCATACCTAGTTTCAAGATTTCCTAAATTCAATCTGGGTATTTGGACTCACTGAGGCCCAAGGAGGGAACAGTTAAATGTGGGAAATGTCCTCAGCAATAAGAATTAATAAATTCATTAATTAAAGGTCCTACTTGTACTTTTTTGGTCAGGTTTTATTTGATTTAATGAGATGCCCCGATTCCACTGAAGCCTCTAGTGACTATCATTCAATGTTAATATTTATGAATTTCATAAATAATTATTTCATGGTAGCGCTCTAGAAGAATTTAACATGTTCAGTATTTCTATCTGTATTCAAAGCACAAGATCTTAAATGAATTGTTTATTCTTCATGCTAAAAGTATAAACAGGACCCTACTTAATGAACAAATTGTCCAGTTCTTCCCTATTAACTTGGATTTGTTGTTAAGTATTAGTATATGTATGTATGCATGCATGCATAAAAATTTAACTCCCAGCTAACAATAAGAATTGAAAAGAGGCATAAATAATATAAAGTAATCTATAATACAATAAATCATATTGGCTTTTGGAATAGCATAGGAAATGCATATTGTGTGTACACATGGATTGTCCCAAAATGAACCCTTTGTACTCTTTCTCCTTGTCCTTCCCCCCACTCATGTCATTCCCTTTATAACTCAGTCCTAAAGCCAGTAGCTCAGCACTAGGCACGAGCAAATCAAAACAACCTCAGAACAACGAAATCATTTATATTTGGCTTTGGAATGTTTAACACACAGTGTGATGACCCTTAACCCATGACCTGCAGCTTGGTCCTATGCTCGGTTTCTGAAGAAGGCATTCAGTCACAGGTGTTACCAGCTGATGGACAACTGACCATCGCTTCCATACATATTTAATATGATTGTGCCAGTCAGGAGAAATTCCCTTGCTTTGGAGGTAACTGCCATGTGCCTTAGAAACTGAAAATATCAGTAATAGGACCTTTGTTTATGCTGTTTCCTATATTCTGTTTCCATGTCTACCCATTATTAGCTTATTTATTTTCAGTGATCCAAAGCCTCCTATGTGAAGCTTTTATAAAGTTTTAGAACATGAAATTTTTACAAGTTTTATGACTTCTGCTCCATATTTCTTCCTCATTTAAACTTCCATAAAAATATTGTCTGTGCAGAGGCAGCTGGGTAGTACAATGGATACAGGAAGACCATAGTTCAAATCCATTTTTAGACATTTACTAGGTATGTGGCCAGTCATTTATCTTTTGTATCAGTTTTCTCAGCTGTAAAATGGGGATCGTGATAGCACATATCTCCCAGGGTTGTTGTGAGATTGTAAAATACTTAGCACTGTGTCTAGAACATAATAGGTACTTAATAAATGCTTATTCCTCTTCTTCTACATATTTCTAATGGTACCAATCATATTTTTGCCTTATTTATTTACTTATTTTCTTTCTTTTACTAGATTTTCTAATAAGTTTCTTGAAGGAAATGACTATATTTTTTTATTCATCTTTTTGTCTTCTGAAGTTCCTTTAATATTGACATATACAGATGCTATTCTCAGTAAATAAATGCTGGAAGGAAGGAAGGATACTAAATATATGGTGATGTGGAAATTCTAAGTCATCTCTTCTAGCTTATAATCTATCTGCATCTCCTATATTATAGAAATTTTAATTCTGTATATAATATGAAATGTACTAAACTTTAAAAAAATTTAATGTGTTTAATTGATTAAAAAAAACCAATAACAACAAAACAACTTTGCAAAATAAATCTGGGCTTCTTTTGCTCCTTGCCTCCTCATTAAATACAGAAAGGAATCACATAGCAATTAGGATAATTTGCTTGAATTTTCCTATTTAATACATTTTTTGAGTTTTTCATATGAAAGCTAAATCCAGAAAGCACTCTGTAAGATGCTTTAATATTCTAAGATTTGGCTTATCCCCTTTTTTATTTATTGCAGGATTTGGCTGGGGAGAGGCAGGGAAGGAGAATTGTCTATTCCAGAATGAGCTATCTGGTCTAAATAGTCTTCAGTCAGTTTCATCAGTTCATGGTGCCTTTAAGAAATGTGTAGATCCAAAATGACAACGTGCTGCCAATTGGGGCATTTGCCAGGATAATGACCTTTCTGATTTTACTTTATCCTTTGAGCTTTATCCTCCCCTTTCATTCCATAGTAGTGCCCACAGGGGCATAACTATCAAGCAAAAACTCTGAAAGAAAGCCTTTGTTTTCAAGCATGGCTCTAACATGTATAATCTTGCAAATTTGACTCTTTCCTCAGAGTAGGAGTGAACAAGATTTTTATGAGAGTGGTAAATACAAGGATACACTGTATATTGTTACACCGATACTGAAAAACAGCCACACTACCTGATAATTCAGAGACAGGACATTATACCTGGGGCTTGGCTATTCAGTAACATAGACTGAGAGCCCACAGTGTCCAAGCGTTTCCTACTAGGTATAGTCCGGGAAATATATAGAGGGACATGGAAATGGGCTCTTGACTGGGGAGCTTGGAGAAAATAGGACACACATACACACTATCCTTCATTTCTTCCCTGTAAAACTCGTTTCCTTCCCCCTCCATGTGGTTTCCTTTCTTACTCTATGGAAACTTTTTTTTCTTAAGGCTCACAGATCACTAACTGCTGAGTCTGGGGACCATTCTTCAGCTTTTGATGTTGTTGATTATCTTACTTTTTTGAGATTCCTCCCTTAGCTTCTCGGATACTATAATAACCTTTAGGTGCTGCAAATTTGGCCATCTATAGCTCACTTCACATTTACCTGCCCAATTGTTAGCCTCCTATAGAAAGGGAGAAGATCCAGCCCTTCCCAAGTGATGCTGTCTCTCTCAATGGATGTGACTCAGAGGCAGGTTTCTCTCCTCTTGTCCCTACCTCTGTATTTCCTTTCACTGTCTTCTCTGAAGATAGAGAATTCTGTCCAGGATGTTGCATCTAAGGCCAGAGGATTTTTTTTTTTTTTTTTTTTTTTTTTTTTTTGCCAGAGGCACATCTCAGATACACAAGGATCTTTTCTCTGCTGGCTTAAAGAGCTCAAAAAAGTCAAGATTTTTAATGTTGGTTCTGCTGTGTTTTTTTTTTTCCCCTGAACAATATAATGCCTTCAAGAGACTGGCACTTGAGTCCCTTGGGTGATTATCACTGACTTGCTTCTTGGATTTATCACTTTCCTCAGTATTTCATCAGCCATCCGCTTTCTTTAATCTATCACAGGCAACGGAAGCAACAAAGGTTAAAATCACCAAAACAGTGCTCATATGCGCATTGTCCAGTGGATGTCCCACACTTTCAGCTTGCCATTTGGTTGAATTCCAGCTCTTTGGGTATTAGTAATACTAATGCCCAAGTATTTTTTTCCTCAAGTATCACTAAAACTTCAGTATTTGGGGCTGTAGGACAAGATGTTTGTGTCTTCCTTAATTGATAGTGAATGATGAGTTTGTAGGTATCTGGGCCTACTACCTGCACGTGTATCTATATCAAGTAGCAGCTAGTTCGGCGCTGGTCAGAACATGTAGATTGTTGTCAGTCTACCTCATCCTCTACAGTGTTTGAACTTTTCAATGACAGCCCACATCAGAACAAAGAACTATGAGTTTTGGATGGGGTGATAAGTTTCCTCATGGCTCAGGCCATTGCTGGTAAATTCAGTGTCTGATCAAGGAGGAGAATAACAACAAAGTTCAAATCTGTTAGTGAGTTGGGGGATATCTACCCCAAGCATGTAAAGACTTCCTCTGATGGAATGGGCAGAAGAGCCTGACCCCAATGGCATAGTATTTGATTAACCCAAAGATCCTAGCTATTGGAGTAAGAAGTCATTCTTTAACAAAAACTGTTGGGTTACTTGGAAAGCACTCTGGAAAAATCTACTAGTATCTCACACCATCTACCAAGAAAAGTTCTAAATGGTTACATGACTTAGACACAAAGGATGATATCATAAGCTAATTAAAGGAGCAAGGAAGAAATTATCCATGAGATCTATGAATAGGGGAAGAGTTCATGACAAATGAGGAATAGAGAGAATCACAAAAGTGAAAAAAGACCCCGCAGTTCTGTCTTATGGGGCCATCTCAATTCTGCTGTTGCCCACTTTCCAGCATGACAGACTGACAGCTGGGGCTGTTATCTTACAAGCATTTATTAAATAACTAGTATATGTTAGGCACCATATCAAGCACTAGGGATACAAAGAAAGTTAAAGACAATCCCAACTCACAATCTAGTGGATGTAAAACTATGTACTCACAAGGTATATGCAATGTAAATTGAAGGTAGTTTCAGAGAAAAGGCACCAGCTTTAAGGGAGGATCATGGACTTGAAGGAACCAGGAAAGTCAAAAGGCAAAGATGGAGGAGAGAATTTCAGACCGGAAAATAGCCATTGAAAGTACCCAGAGTTGGGAGATATTTGGAGGGTTAATTTGGCAGCTGAGTGGAATCTGGCTTGGAGACAAGAAAGACTCGAGGCTTCGTCATTGTAGAAATCTAGGAATGAGGCAGTGAGAACCAGCACTGGGATGGTGGCGGTGAGGAGAAGAGATGTTACACGGTATTCCAGGCCCTTCACTTAGTCCTACTGCCACAGGCACAGAGCAAAAGGAATTAAGGAAGTTGCTCAAGTTGGATGGCAGGGTCACAACATGTCACACGTGTCACTGTTTTCTTTCCTAGGCTGGGATGCCTCCTTCCAGTAGCTAGAGAGCTTGTGGAGAGGCCCCGGGAAAGGGTCAGGGAAAGCCCCAGGTCTCCCTAATCTCATCTGTGCCTGATTTGGAGTCTGCATAGAGTTTAGTGGTCAACAAAGGAGGTGGGAATCTTATCTAGCTAAAAGGAAAATAATCAGAAACAGCTGGTGCTTGGGGAAGTCTGGGGAGGGATGGGAAGAGGAGGCCAAAAATCCGAGAGGAATCCAGAGACAGAGCAGTAAGTTTTGAGCCAAGCCATTGATAATAATAACAATTAACACCAAAAATAAGAAATGAGGCAGCTTCTATAGAGCAAATAGGGCATTCAACTTAGAAGAATAATAATGCAAAATTTTAAAGCTGGGCTGACTGGCAGAATAACAAAATAACTGATTTAGAGTTGGGAGGGAATGGATCTATAATCCTATTTCAAACCATTTATTTCACATATAATCAGCAGTTAAACAAGGCATTTGCAAAAACAAAAAACCAATACCTTTCCTCATTCTAATCAATTATGTATGCTAGCTCGGTACTTAGATACTTCATACTTTGTGAATATTTAGGTATACAGTAATAGCTTAGTATTTGATCAACCCAAAGATCTCAGCTATTGGAGTAAAAACTAATTTCTTTGACAAAAATTGTTGGGTTACATGGAAAACATTCTGGAAGAAATTACTTATCTTAGCATCTTATACCATCTATCAAGATAAATGGATATATGACAAGACTAAAGGGTGACATCATGGGGAACAAGGAAAAATTTACCTACCACATCTATGAATAGGGGAAGAGTTCCTGACCATGCAAGGGACAGAGAGGATCACAGAAGTTAAAATGGACCACTGCTTTTGCCTTCTGGGGCCATCTCATTTCTACTGTTGCCCACATATCAGTGTGGTAGAATTCCAGACCCTAAGAAAAGAAGGGGCAGTTAGTTCATAAGCATGTGCCAGGTGCTGTACTAAGTGCTAGAGACATAGAGAAAGGCAAAAGACAGTCATAAAGATGACAAATTGAACCCCAATTCACAGATCAATGGATATTCATATAGGGGACAATCATGGCCAAGGGCAGGTCACAACTCTGGACCTGCTGGTCCTTGAGATCCCTTCCTTATCCCCAAGGTCTTCCTGCTACTCAGCTGGCCTGGCTCATGGACTATACACCCTTCCCAGATTCTTCCTGGATCTTCCAGCAAGGGACAAAGGCAGTCTGGGATTTAGGTCTTAGTTCATTGTTTTTTCAGACCTTTTTGTACTCACTGGGCCTTTTCTAAATGTGAAGTGATTCTCTTACACATGAAAGGGTTTGTCCTTTACATTTGAAAGCCTCCTGGACTATATTTTCTGTCTCTTCATGACCTTAGGCTTTGCTAAAGTCAAAAGGGGAACATTCTTACCTCTCTTTTCTCCCATAACAGCTAGTGCAAGGCTGGTTCTGTAGTAGTGACTGACTTTTATATGTAACAATCACAAAGCATACTTGCATACGTGATCTCATTTGGCTCATGCAAAAAAAAAAATAATTTAAGATGGATATACTTAGTATTGGATCCATTTTACAAATAAAGAAGCTAAGACTTAGAGATGTTAAATAGTTTCCCTATAGGCACACAGTGTCAGATTCTAATTCTAACTTAACAAGCAATTATTAAATGCCTACTATGTACCATACTACTGTGCCAGGTGAATTGGTCTAGATTTGGGGTTAAATTGACAAAAACAAAACAATGCCTAACTTCAAAGAGTTTTTAAAAATTAAATTAATTTTAAAAATTATACATTGATTTATGAATCATATTGGGAGAGAAAAATCACAACAAAAGGGAAAAATGATGAGAGAGGGAAAAAAAAAAGGTGAACATTGTATGTGTTGATTTACATTTAATCTCCATAGTTCTTGTTCTTAATGCAAATGGCATTTTCTAACCAAAGTTTATTGAGATTGTCTCCTCAAGGAGTTTTATTCTCTGATGGTGGAGACAGCTTGCATATGTCTAAGCATAGCAAAGTGGTAAGTGTTAAAGTTGGTACGAAGTTGTAGCTAGTAGGAACTCATTATGTCCTTATGCTTTTGAGATGGCTCTTTGGCTAAGTCTTGAAGGAATCCAGGAATTCAAAAAGAAATACTAAGATTCCAGATGTGCAAGAAGGCTAGTGTAGCTGCATTGTAGAGAATGTGGAGTTGTAATGAAGCTAGAAAGGTTCTGTGGGGTTGGGCTGTGAAGAGCTTTAAATGCCCCAAATTGTATATTACAGTTGATCCTAGGGGTAATAGGGAGCCACTGGCATTTATTGAAAAAGGGAATAACATGGTTTCCACTCTAATACTAACACTCATGATACTATTCTGTCTCTCAGATACTTCTAGTAGGTCCTTAGTAAAAACTTGTTGAATGAATGGATGATGACGATAGAAAGATTTACAAAGTAGAGAAGTACTGTCCTGAGTGGTAGTGCCAGTCGGTACCAGACTCCCTGTTACCTATGAATGTCACAAATGAAAACAGTGAAACTGGTAGGTTTTGGGGTACAGCCAAGCCATGAGATTGATGAAAGCACCAAATGTTGGAACTGGGGAGAGTAGCTGGCACTGAATGTTGGGGTTTGGTCACGTGAAGAATTCATAATGGCCATTCTCTTTGGCAAAAAGTAGGTTTATTTATAAGAAGAAATTACAGATAAAATGAAGATATATAATAATAGACACCAGGAATGGTAAATATGAAATAGATTTGGGAGAGCATATAGTTAGCAAGGAAAGGGTTTTGTTAATTAGTGATAGAAAAGACAAGTTCTCTAGTGGAACTCACAATTTACCAGGAAAAAGGAAATATTCTGTGGGGTGGGAGTATACCATGACTCGCCACCTTAGTCCTTAAAGGGATTTAGCACTGTAGAAGAGGCAGTTCGCTATAAAAAGGAGAAAAACATTGTGAGGCATGGGAGGGATGAGGGAAAAGGCACCATGAGGCAGAATACCATGGGCTAACCCCAAGAGGGATTCAGCAAAGATGGCAGAGGCCATGGACGGAGTTATAGGGGAAATGTAGCTTCGGAAGTTTGACATAATTTGATTTCTGACTGGACACAGCAAAGTGGGGCTACCCACAACCTGCACCAAGGGTGACCTGATATTCCCATCAATGCTTCCCTCAGGGAGTTATCAGTATTTCAGTCTATCTCTGACAACCTCATCTAGTTACCCTTTTTCTAGTTATTGTCTTTTTCTTGTATCTGTATAGAGCCCACTTCGGCGCCTCAAGGAACTGCATGTCAGCCATGAGGATGACGCCCTGGAGATGGAATGCCATTCTGGCCCTAATCCCTCTCTGCGGGCCACCCGAGGACATGTGTCCCAGAGACGTTCTGGGTCGACTTGCCATCTGTCCGCTTGGCATTCTAAATTCAGGAAATAAATCAAAAACAAAACATGCTCAGAACAATAACAAAAACCTGAGTTAAGTCTGGAAAAGTGAGAGTTAATGGAGTAGACTGAGTAGAATTAAGAGAAAACAAACGCTGTGGGTCTGGGGATTTGAGTTTTAAGCTTTTTGTTTGAAGGAAAGTGGGGTAAGGGATGTTTTGTCATTTAATGTTGTACAAATGGTATTTCCTGTCACATATCTGAGCTAAATACTGCATGTGTTTGTGATTAAATATTATGGGTTATAGAACATATGTGCTAATAACATATGACATAAGATCTGTGTTTTCTTAGGACTTAAGATGGAAAGTTAGTTTTGTAGACCTTTAACCATCATTTAGATTTGTATTCTCAGGGTTGGGTTGTTTTTTTTTTTTTGTTTTTTTTTTGGAGTGTTTGCATGGAAGTATTTAGGGTACTAAGAAATAAGATAAATTTCTTAATACTGAATACTGCGTCTCTCTATTTTTCTGTCTATTTCTGTCCTTGTTTGTCTTTCTTCCACTATACAGGTAAGATATATAGATAGATACATAAGTCCATAATAGATAGATTGCTATCATTTTATTTTTAATGTTTTTTCTTCCATGGTGGAAGATTCCCAAGTTACATGTCTTGCTTCCTGAAGCATTTAAGGGAATAGTAGTCAATGTTACATCAGCTATTTTAGATTATGCAAATACAACTCCAACCTGATTGCAACATAGTCATTTGATAGTCTGGCAAAGGAAAGGATATGTTAATTCCTTATTCATCATTAAGACATTATTTCACTGAATCATGCAACTTTGTTACAGGAAAAAAAGGTCGCAGACAGAATGGACTAAATTCAGCATTCAAACTTTTAGGCTGATTGCCCACCAAAGGTCTATCTGGGATCAAAATTTTCAGGGCCTGAATGAAACCTGTTGAGGAAAAAGTTAGTACTCCAGTCTAATTGGGGGCTGATACCAGAAAACTACTGATATAAGCATTTTAATAGTTCCTCTTGTTTTTGAATACAACTTCAGCATTATCATGTATTAGGCACTTGGCAGGGCCACTCCAAAGCCAAAGATCCTGTTGTGCTGACAAGGGAAGGGACCACAGACATACTCTGAAGCAGCAGCATATTAGCTGTAAGTGACCTGAGGTACATACATTTGGAACAACCAAATAAATATCTGATCTGCTTTTGAAAATTTAAAAAAAAAAAAAAAAAAAAAAAAAAACATCTGCAAGGAAAGGTAGAACTTCATATCCCCATTTTTGCCTTAATGCTTGATAAAAAACAAAACAATAAATGGAAACTGGGAAGTATAACAGATGTGAAACTGTGGGGGGGTGCTATTTTTTTTTCAATTCATAAAATATTTTAGAAATAAGTCTTTGAATGGAGGCTGTCATTGGAAGAAGGGAGTGCTGCCAGAATATGTTTATTGGAGAGTTATATTTGTCTTCTAAAGAATTTTTCAGCCTAAATATTGCCATATTAGTTGTGAAGAAGAAGGAGGGAATGTGAAGAGCTAACCAAGGTTATGACAACAGTTCCCTGAGTAGGGATGATAGCCAGATTTCCATATCTGTGCTTAGGGAATATTGTCTGAGGCAACAGGCCCAGAGTTTCTCTTTCCCACAGATTAACATCCATGGAGCATATGTGGCGAGAAAATCAGATAGATAGTTTTCATGGTTTATTAGGGCTTGCCTCTATGAATGGTTTTTTTTTTTTTTACAATAGTATTTTATTTTTTCAAATAACACGCAAAGATAGATTTACCTTTGCAAAACCTTGTGTTCCAAAATTTTCTCCCTCTTTCCCCATTCCCTTTCCTCAAGATAGCAAGCAATCTGATATAGGTGAAAAATATTCAGTTCTTCTAAACATATTTTCATATTCATCATGCTGTGCAAGAAAAATTCAGACAAAAAAGAGAAAAAACACAAGAGAAAACAAACAAACAAGCAACAACAATAACAAGAACAAGGTGAAAATACTATGCTTTGACTTACATTCAGTCTTCCTAGTTTCTCTGGAATTGAATGGCACTTTCTATCACGTCTATTGGAAATGCCTTGAATCACCTCATTATTGAAAAAAGCCAAGTCCATTCACTTCACTTAGCACCAGTTCATATACATCCTTCCAGGCTTTTCTGAAATCTCTGCTCATCATTTCTTATAGAACAATAATATTCCATTACAATCATATACTGTATCTTATTTAGCCATTTTCCAATTGATAGTCATCTACTTGATTTCCAGTTTCTTGCCACTACAAAAATGACTACTACAAACATTTTTGCACATATGGATCATTTCCCCTTTTTATGATCTCTTTGGGACACAAACCCAGTAGAGACACTGCTGGACCAAAAGACATGCACAGTCAAAGGGAAAAGGATCTATTTACAAAGGGAAAAGGACCTATATATACCAAGAAATTTTTTATAACAGCTCTTTTTGAAGGGGCAAGGTATTGGAAATTGAGGGAATACCCATCAATTGGGAGATGACTGAACAAGTTGTAAATGATTGTGATGGAATATTATTGTGCTATAAGAAATGATGAACAGAATGGTTTCAGAGAAGCCTAGAAAGTCATGAACTGATGCAAAATGAAGTAAGCAGAACTAGGGAAAAATTGTACACATTAAGAGCAATATTGTACAAAAGTCAACTGTGAATGACTTGGCTATTCCCAGCAATACAATGATTGAAGACAGTAAAAAAAAAAGTATGCACAGTTTGATAACCCTTTGGGCATAGTTCCAAATGGCTCTCCAGAATGGTTGAATCATTTCACCACTCTAACAACAATGCATTAGTGTCCCAGTTTTCCCACATCTCTTCCAAAATTTATCATTATCTTTTCCTGAAAGGTGTGAAATGGAACCTCAGAGTTGTCTAATTTGCATTTCTTTAGATCAGTAGTGATTTGACATTTTTATGGATGAGGTTTTTAAAACATTTTCCCCGTATTAGTTATGTGAAAGAGAACACAGGCCAAAAGAAAATCCCCACAAAAAATAAAGTGAAAAGTTTGATCCACATTCAGACTCCATTAGTTCTTTTTTTGGAGGTGAATGCATTTTTCATCATGAGTCCTTTGGAATTGTTGTAGATCATTGTTTTGCTGAGAATAGCTAAGTCATTCACAGTTCATCATTGTCAAATATTGCTTTTATTGTGAACAAGATTCTAATTCTGTTCACTTTGAATCAGTTCATGTAAGTCTCTCCAGGTTTTTCTGAAGGCATCCTGCTTGTCATTTCTTATATAGCACAACAGTATTCCATCACAATCATATACCACATCTTGTTTAGCTAATTGATGGGCATCCCTTCAATTTTCAATTCTTTGTCAGCACAAAAATTTCTGCTATAAATATTTTTGTAGAAATTTGTCCTTTCCTTTTTTTTTTTTAAATCTATAAATGGAGGCCAGTATTTCTGAGTCAAAGAATGTTCAGAGTTTTATCACCCTTTGGCTATAGTTCCAAATATCTCTGCAGAAAGGTTGGATGAGTTCACAATTCTACCAACAGTGAATTATCAGTCATTTTTCAGTTGTATCTGACTCTGATCCCATTTGGGGTTTTATTGGCAAAGTGGGTTTACCATTCCCTTTTTCAAGTCATTTTGTAGATGAAGAAACTGGAGCAAATAGGATTTTAAGTGAGTTGCTCACTTAAATTACACAGCTATTAAGTGTCTGAGGCCAGAGTTGAATTCAGAAACATGAGTTACTCTGACTGTAGGACTGGTGCTTTATCTTAGTTGCCCCAAGTGTACTAGTGTTCCAGTTTTCTCTTTCCAACATTTATCATTTTCCTTTTCTGCCATATCAGCCAAATTGACTGCTACTTTATAGTTTTTCTGTTTCTCTAATCAATAGTAATTTAGGGCATTTAATTACTTTGAAAACCTCTTGTTTATATCCTTTGATCACATCAATTGGGGAATGACTTGTATTTTTATAAGTTTGACTTAATTTTCTATACATTTGAAAAATGAAGCCTTTATCAGAGATATTTCTATTAAAATATTTACCCCAGTTTTCTACTTTCATTATAATTTTGACTGCATTGGTTTTGTTTGTGAAAAACCTTTTTAAATTTAATATTATCAAAATGATCCATTTAATATTTTTTAATGCTTTCTATTTCTTGTTTGGTTGTAATTTTTTCTCTTATCCACAGATAAGCCAAATAAACTATTTTGTGTTCCCCTTATTTTTTTTATATCACCCTTTATGTAACCTATTTTGACCCAATCTGGGTATATGGTTTGAAATATGTACCTAGTTTCTGCCTAGCTGTTTTCTAGTTTTCCCAGTAGTTTCTGTTAATTAATGAGTTCTTGTTCCCAAACCTTGTATTTTTGGGTTTATTAAATGCTAGAATATTATAGTCATTCACTACTATGTCTTTTGTAACTAAACTATTCCATTGATCCACCACTTTATTTCATAGCCAGTATTAAATTGTCATGATGTTTATAATAAAGCTTGAAATTTGGCATGGCTAAGCCACATTCCTCCACATTTTTTCCATAATTCCTTGTATCTTGACCTTTTGTTCTTCCAGATGAATTTTGTTTTTTGGTTTTTTTTTCCTTGTTTTTAAAATATTTTTTTTGGTAGCTTGGTATGGCACCGAATAGGTAAATTAGTTTAGGTAGAATTGTCATTTTTATTATTTTGGTTTAGCCTACCCATAAACAATTGATATTTTCCCGATTATTGAGATCTGAATTTGTGTGAAAAATATTCTGCAGTATTCATAATAGTTGCTGGGCTTATCCTGGTAGGCAGACTCCCAAGAATTTTATATCATCTATAGTTATTTCAAATGGAATTTCTCTTTCTATCTCTTGCTGGGCTTTGTTGATAATATATAGAAATACTGATGATTTATGTAGGTCTATCTTATATCCTGCAGTTTTGCTAAAGTTGCTAAAGTTATTTCAGGTGGTTTTTTAGTTGATTCTCTAGGATTCTCTAAGTATGCCATCATATCATCTGCAAAGAGTGATAATTTTGCCCATTCTAATCGCTTCAATTTATTGAATAACAATGGTAATAATGGGCATCCTTGCTTCACCTCTGATCTTATTGAGAAGGCTTCTAGCTTATCCCCATTACAGATAATGCTTGCTGATGGTTTTAGATAAATACCACTTGTCACTTTAAGGAAAGTTTCACTTATTTCTATGATCTTTAATGTTTTTAATAGGAATGGGTGTTGTATTTTGTCAAATGATTTTTTTGGGCATTTATTGAGAAAATATTATGATTTCTTTTGGCTTTGTTATTGTAAATATTTTATTTTTAAATGTCAAGGTAGCATTACTTCTTATTTTGAGATCTGAGAAAGGGATTGCGTTCTAAAAAATAGACTTGATTCCTGGCTCTTTGCCTCTTGGAGGGGTGCATAGCAAAATGAAAGAAGCTGTAGAACTGGAATTAGGAGGCCTCCTAAATCCCAATTCTGTCATTATTTTGCCATTAAAATTGGACACAGTCACCTAAGCTCTCTGAGTCTCATTTTCATTATTTGTAAAATGATATGATAGACTAAAGTCTCTTCCAGTTCTCACATTTTATGATTTTGTGGTTCTGGCTCTGCCATTGACTTAGCTGTGTGGTCTTGAGCAGTTTTCTCATCTGTCAAATGAGGGGATTAGATGAATCTTTAAGTCCCCCAAATGCTCAAATATGATGATTCTCTAAACTAGGGAAAGTAGTAGAAATATATATATATATATATATATATATATATATATTTTTTTTTTTTTTTAATTTTTTATTCATTTTTCCAAATTATCCCCTCCACTCCCTCCCCCCGATGACAGGCAATCCCATACATTTTACATGTGTTACAATATAACCTAGATACAATATATGTGTCAAAATACCATTTTCTTGTTGCACATTAATTATTAGCTTCTGAAGGTATAAGTAACCTGGGTAGATAGACAGTAGTGCTAACAATTTACATTCACTTCCCAGTGTTCCTTCTCTGGGTGTAGTTGTTTCTGTCCATCATTGATCAACTGGAAGTGAGTTGGATCTTCTTTATGTTGAAGATATCCACTTCCATCAGAATACATCTTCATACAGCATTGAAGTGTACAGCGATCTTCTGGTTCTGTTCTTTTCACTCAGCATCAGTTGATGTAAGTCTCTCCAAGCCTCTCTGTATTCCTCCTGCTGGTCAAGTAGAAATATTTTCTTGATGGAGAAAGTTAAAAGAATTTTTATTATGCCCATAACTGCCAATGCAAGCTAATCTTCCCTTGGAAACCTCTAATATTTCAGCTAGATTGCTACCAATACTCCCCTTTTTGAATTTTGATCATACGAGAAAGACCTTTTGGTGACTTATTTTCCTGTTGGAGTTTTGTCCAGATGTTTTCAGAATTATCTGTAGTTATCACTTGACTTGTGAGATGATTATTATTAATAATTAAAACTCATTCAGAGGGGCAGAGTGAGGGAAGATGACCTTGGAGACTGGAAGACCTGGTTGTCCTATCTGTGACATATACTGGTTATGTGACTGGGGCAAGTTACTTAATCACTCATTGTTCTAGATATCTCCCTCGTTGCAGAAAAGAGGCCAACTTGAACTTGTAGGAAGGAGTTTGCTCATTCAGTAATTCCTTGTGTTACTAAACTTTTACGTGTAATCTCAGATTCTGCTTCTGATAACTTAAAAATGTACTTCTGACATCGCATACATTATCAGCTAAAGTTGTTCTGTTGGTTAATTTTCTGAACTGTTTTTCCTTCCTCCCAAAAGAGAAGCTTTGTTACAAGGGATAACTTATTGGGTAGGGGTAGGGGGAATGGCTTATTTGGAAATAAAAGTGATATAAAAAGAGATGTCAATAAATATTAAAATTACCCCCCAAAAAAAGGAAGGAAGGAAGAAAGAAAAGAAAACTGAAGAAGCTTTAAAAAAGGCAAATGACTTCTGAAAGGATCTAGATATGTATATGGTGGATGGAGTTACATACAGTTCTTAAGGAGAGATCCAAGCATTTTTGGCTAGTGTAGATTGTAGTGTAGTTTGTGCAGCATAAGTTGTGAAAGTGTATATGATAAATGGATAGGCTTTGATTTGGATAAAGGCCCATTTCTTTAGCCTAAGGGTTTGGTGGGATACAGGTTTACCTCCAAAATAATTTGGAAGAAAGAAGGGGGAAAAATAGCTGTCATTATCAGATGGAAGCTCTTGCTGGAATGAGTTAGATTTGAATTTCTTGATTACTAGTGGAGCTTCAAATCCACACCCAATTATCATTTTCTGTTTAAAGCCCTTTAATCTTCTGATAGGTGCTTTCCGTTTCCCTCCAAAAAGGTGACTTTTGTCTTCTCTCCTGTGAGTCAGGGAGGGGAAAGAAAAAAAGGAAGTAATTGTGAGATTGTGGCTTGGTTGTTGACCCTGGACAAACAAGACTGAGTGAGGGCCTTTGAGACTGTGCTAGAAAGATGAGGTCATTTTAGGGGATGGAGCTGGGAAAAGGGAGGAAAGAGCATTGAAAGGGGGAACGGTGCTGGAAGGAAAGGTATAGGAAGTGAGCAAAGCAGAAAAGAATGAGAGGAAGCAGGATGAAAAGGACAAAAAAGTTCGTTTTAACCAGCTCAACAAAGCATTCCCCTTTGAAAGCTTCTTTTACCATTGTCAGGCTTGAAACCATTCAATGAGAACTGGATTTGAACTAAAGAAATGTTTAATTCTGTTCTTTCATGTATGAAACAGAGACAAAAATTTGCTTTTTTCCTTTTGGATCTTCTAATGTATTCCTTTGCTTGAAATTCAGTTCAGTTTGGTTTACATTTGTCTGGTGCCCAGAGGGCATATGACTTTACTAATGAGAAGAAAACATGATGACATCCACTTTGTCTAGAAAGATCAGAGCTCTTACTCTGGTGACCGTAGTGAGACAGATAGGTATTCAAGGCTAGTTTTAAGAAATCAATCTCATTTTATACTACATACTAGAGAAATGGATGGCGTTCTCCAGAAACAAACATATCCAAATTCTAGTCACATCAACAAGAAAAGAGGCAAATATTGGATAGACCAGTATGTGTACTAAAGAGAATGAAGCTGAGATTCTCTTTTTTAAAAAAATAGACTTTACCAAAGTAAATATTTTCATGATCTCTCACTCCAACAGAGGAGTTATTTTGGTTGAACCCTTTTAAAAGGGGGAAGAATACGGTTGCCTAGTTCCTGCCGATAAGCTTCTCTGACAGCCTCCTAATGAGCCAAATTGCTTTTTGAGTTGGGAGAGAAGAGACTTTATGGTACCTCCAGACTAATGGGCAGTGACACTGAAATGCATTCTCCCTGGGGAGCTTTGACCTTGGCAGCTCCTCTGTTGTGGGCTTCTGTGCCCACAGGAATGTGCCAGGGTGCAAACACAATATGTACTGTGTGTGCCCCCTCTGCAATTAGAGACCTCCATTCTTTCCAAAGCTTGAGCAATTACATTTGTTGAATCTTCATTAACTGAGGGAGGGTTGGAATTTTGTGGGATTTTTTTTTTCTAGACTCATGAGAAATCTAAATCTCTTGTCTGGCTTCTGGACATTTTGTTTAAAACCCAATTACAAAAGTACCTGTTGATTACAGAAATTTTACCTTTGTAATTTTTCTTTTTCTCATTGAATGCCAAGTATCTTAGAAGCTAGAAGGGACCTAAAAAGTCATTTCCAGCTCAACTTTATTATTTCTCAGATGAAGAAACCGAGCTCCTTCAAGGAGAAGCGGCTTG
>NC_133618.1:92030542-92050542 GCF_048593235.1 Sminthopsis crassicaudata
TCACATCTACTTAGAGATCTGGTATTGACCAGCTCCACTGATCTGAAAAAGCCTCTCATTTAAAATAACTCACCTTTATCTTACATTTACATTTCTGGTAGCTACACCAAATATGTACACTAACCCAAAACACTCAACAAATAGATCCAATTATCAGACTTTTCCAACTTTTGGTTTTAATTTACATTTCATTTATTTTACATTGCAATGATATGTAAATCAGGTACTAATTTAATGGAGGTTGTAAGCATGTGTAGAGCCATGAGTTTGCTTGACTGATTCATTCTCTCAATGTGGGGGATACTAAAGATCTTGCTTTTGAGAGAATCTCCAAAATGTGTAGTAAGGGTAATACTTTGGAGAGACTATGCAATGTTTTCATATTCTTTAACCCTTGACTGTCTAGCCATGTAGTGATGTAGAAAACATTGTATTAACCTTAGAGATTTTTCAAAAAAATCTCTCATTTACTTTTGCCTCAATTCTTGGGAAATCTCAGAGATTCTTTTATTTATGGAATTTGGTGAGAGACCCTTCTATAAAGAAAAGTACTTGGGGCTTTCTCCTCTTTAAGGCTGTATTGCCACTGATAAATGGGCCCCAGTTCTTGGTATCTACTTTTATTCTTTTCGCTTTTAGGTCAGCAAAGTCCAATCCAATAAACATTATTTATTTATTGTTTATGTACCAAAAATTCTAGTACATTTGTTCTTGTTATCTCTTTGAAGTACATATTTTTTTTGTAATGCACATACATGGAAATGATTTACTGTTACATGTGCTAACTAGTACAATGGAAACACCAATTAGACTTCAGCTTTTTAAAGCTAGTGAAGTATTATTGATCAAGAACATGCAAACATTAGTTTATCTTATTTATTAGCAAATATAAGTATCAAATCCACTAGGAACAAACTACCAATATGATTTCTTTGGGCTATAGGCTGAGACCCGTAGAGTTGTTATTGTTGTTTTTAAATAGAATTAAATATGGGTATTATTCAGTTAGATTAAAATTCTGACTGGTGGTTGGCAACCTAATTTACTTAACAATTAATTTGATTAGTACCTTATGGCATAAGCTAGTGATTAAGTTGTTTAATAAATTAAAAATTAATAAAAAATAAAATAAAAATATTTATTAAATAAATTTAGTAAAAAAATAAAAATAATTTGTTATTGTTAGTCTGTCCTGAGGGTCTCATGACTTTATCAGCTGCTATTTATGAATACTTCCAAGCTATATCACAATATTCTTATCTTTTTAAAAACATTTTTATTTAAACTTTTGAGTTCCCAATTCTATTTTACCCTCCCTCTCTCCACTGTTGCCTCCCTGAGATATCAAACAATTAGATTTAAGTTATACATGTGAAATTATGTAAAACGTTTTCATATTAGTCATTTTTGTAAAAGAAAACTCAAATAAAAATAAAAAAATAAAAAGAAAGGAAGAAAGTGAAAAATAACCTACTTCACTCTATTCAAACAATATCAGTTCTTTTTCTGGAGGCAGATACTTTGCTTCTTCATTGGTCTTTCAGGATTATCTTGGATCATTGTATTTCAGACAAAAGCTAAATCATCTGCAGTTTTTCATCCAACAATATTGCTGTTACTGTATTCTCCTGGTTCTGTTCACTTCACTATGCTTCCAATCATGTAAGACCAGATTTTAAAAAATTATCCTGCTTGTTATTTCTTATAGTACAATAATATTCCATTACAATCATATGTCACAACTTGTTTGGCCATTCCCCAATTGACAAGCATCCCTTCAATTTCTAAATCTTACCTAAAACAAAAAAAGAGCTACTATAAATATTTTTGTACACATAAGTCTTTTTTTTCTCTCTTTTTTTGGATGTCTTTGGAATATATATTTATCAGTGGTATTGCTGCATCAAAGGGTATGCATAGTTTTATGCCCCTTTGGGCATAGTGTCAAATTGCTCTCTAGAATGACGAATCAGTTCACAACCTCCCCAACAATGTATGAGTGTCCCAGTTTTCCCATATGCCCATCAACATTCAACATTTTCTTTTTTTTTGTCATATTGGCCAGAGTTTTTTCTGTGATCAGTAGTGATTTAGACTATTTTTATGTCTATAGATAATCTGATTTCTTTGTCTGAAGGATACTTTCAGACATCTTTTATATCTTTTGACCATTTATTGGTTGGGGAATGACTTGTGTGTGTGTGTGTGTGTGTCTGTGTGTGTGTGTGTGTGTGTGTGTGTATTTGACTCATGCTGCAAAAATTTCCCCCAGTTTTCTGCTTTCTTTATACTTTTGGTTACATTGGTTTTGTTTGTGCAAAAACCTTTTTAATTTTATTCAGTCAAAATGATCTGTTTTATATTTTGTAAGTTATTCACATTTTCATTGGTCCTAAATTCTCTTATTCCCAAGTCTGACAGACAAACTATTCTATGATATCTTATTTTGCTGATGATATCATCCTTTGTGTGTAAATTATATACCCATTTTGACCTTATTTTGGTATATAGTGAGATATTGGTCTATTTCTAATTCCTGTCATACTATTTTCCAGTTTTCCTAGTAGTTTTTATCAAGTAATGGGTTTTTGTTTAAAAAAACTTGAATCTTTGTGTTTATCATATATTAGGTTATTATGGTCATTTACTTTAATGTAATTTGTACCTAATCTATATCACTGATCTACCACTCTCTAAGTCAGTGCCAGATTTTTTTTTCATAATTAATACAGTTTTATAATACAGTTAAAGATCTGGTATGACTAAACTAGCTTCTTTTGCATTTTTCCCCATTGATTCCCTTGTTGTACTTGAACTTTTGTTTTTCCAGATGAATTCTGCTATTATTTATTCCATAAAATAATTTTTGATATTTTGATTAGGATGGCACTGATAGATTAAATAGATTAATGTAGGTAGGCTGTCATTTTTATTATATTTATTTTTATTATATTGGCTTGACCTACCCATGAGCAAGTAATATTTTTCTAATTATTTAGATCTGACTTTATTTGTATAAGAACTATTTTATAGTTGTGTTCATATAGTTTCTGGGTTTTTCTTGACAGGTAGGCTGCCAAGTGTTTTATATTGCCTCCAGTTATTTTAAATGGAACTTTTCTTTCTTTTTTTTGTTGTTGGACTTTGATTGTAATATGCAGAAATGCTTGAAATTTGTGTGGGTTTATTGTGTATCCTGTAACTTTGCTAAAGTTGTCAATAATTTCAAGTAGTTATTTAGTTGATGCTATAGGATTTTTAAAGTATAGTATCTTATCATCTGCATAGAATAATAGAATAATAATATTATTCTCTCTCTTTTTTACTCTCTACCCTTTTCTTCCCCACAACTGTTTATTTCTAAAGCTTTTTTTTACTCCAAAGAGTAATGTGAAATAGCTCTTTGCCTAGAGCAAATTTATAGAAAAACTCAAAAAAATTTAAAATCAAATGAGATATTGATGAAAAACTAAAGAGAACCATCCAAAAAACCAAAAGATTATGAAAAAAGCTAATCTACTAGAAAAGGAGATATCAAATCTCAAAGATGAAAATATCTCTTTGAAAATTAGAATTGGACAAGCCAGTAAATCTATGAAAGACTAAGAAATAACAAAACATTATAAAGAATGAAAAAGAAGAACAGAATGTGAAATATCTTATAAGAAAAACAACAGATCTGGAGAACAGATCAAGAAGAGAAAATATAAGAATAATTGGACTACCTGAAAGTTGTGACCAAAAAAAAGAACCTTGACACAATAATGCAAGAAATAATCAAAGAAAATTGTACTGGAGTGTTAGAACATGAGAGGAAGTAGAAGTAGAAAAAATCCACCCTATCACCACTTCATAGAGAACCTTTGTGGAAAACACATAGGAATATTATTGCCAAAACTTGAAACTCCAAAATCAAAGAGAAAATTTTGTCAGAAACAAAAAAAAAAAATTATGGTGGAGCTACAATTAGAATTGCTCAGGACTTATTAGCAACCACAATAAAAGATCGCAAATCTTGGAATCAAAAGAACCAGGCCTGCAGCCAAAAATATCATATCCTGCAAAATTATCCATAATATTGAATGAGAAAAAAATGGACATTCAGCAAACTAGCAGATTTTCAGGATTTTTTGTTAATTTAACCTGAACTCAATAGAAAATTTAACATATAAGTGCTAATATCAAAGATCAATTTCAAGGAACTTAACATGGACAAATATTTATGTTTTTTTTAACTTGGGAAATGTATGCATATATTAAAGATTGACATCCTCAATAGGGTAGCTTAAAAGAAAAAGAGTTAAGATAAAAATAGGAATCATGGTATACAAATGAGGTACTGAGGAAGAATAAACACAGATGGTTAGAGAGGGAAAGAGGGCTCATAGTTCTGAAAACCTACTCACATTGGGAATGGGTTAAATAGGCAACACTACATAAATACCATGAAAGGTGTAGTGCACTCCAAAATTTGTAAAGAAATAAGGGAAGAAATGGGTGGATAAGGAAACAAAGGATGAGGGAAGAAGATAAGGGAGATGTCCATGGGTGTGAAGCAGTTAAACAATAGCAAGACAAGTTAAGGAGCAGAGTTAAAGCAGTGTCAGCTGTGATAGAAAAGATTTTTTGTATGTATTTGTGTGCAGGGGGAGGGGAATGGAGGTATATATGTGTATGTATGTATATGCATATATCTATATATGTTTACATAAATGCATCCTTTCTTAATTGTAGATTGCTGGTAGTAGGTGAGGGGATGAAAGAGGGAAAAGAATAAAGGAAAAAAAGTACACAGCAGAGAACAAAAAACAATTTACAAGGAAGAAAAGATGGACAATCATGAATATAGTTTCTTCTACTATTGTACATATATATATATGTGTATATATATATATTTTCTTAAACTAGTAATTAATTGTTATATATTTTAAATCCTCCCTGATGTTCTTCTGGGAACATGACAAAGTTTTGTTTTGTTTTGTAATCCTTTTCTGTTTTTATTTTTGTTTATTCTACTTTTTAAATAAATAATATTAAAAAGTGTTTATTTCTGATAACTTCCTTCTTCAATCTATCCTCCCATTTATCAGCCACCTCTCCCTCTTCTATTATTTCTTCCACTTTTTACTTTCTTATAGGGTAAGTTAAATTTCTATATACAAATGAGTGTCCCTCTTTGAGACAATTTTTATGAGTGCCCATCACATCCTATCTTTTTCTCCACTATAATATTTTTCTTGCCTTTTTTATATGGGATAATTTATCCCCATTCAATCTTGCCCCTCCTTTTTCTTCCAGTGTAATTTTCTTTCTCACCCATTTATTTTATTTTATTTTACTTTAGAGGGTGTCATCCCATCAACGTCACCTTATATCCTCATCCTTTGTGTGTGTATATATACATATATATATATTCCTTCTAGTTGCTCTTATAATAATAAAGTTCTGATGATTTACAAATATTATCTTGCTATATAAAATATAAATAAAGTTTAATCTTAATGACTTTCTTTTATTTTCTCTTGCTTCTTTTTTATGTTTTCCTTGAGTCTTATATTTAGAGGTTAATTTTTAAATTCAGTTCTGAGCTTTTAATGAGGAATGCTTGAAAGTCCTCTTTTTCATTACATTTCCATTTTTTTTATCCTGAAATATTACATTCAACTTTTCTAGGTTGTTATTTGTCCTTCATTCTTTGAGAGAACCATGATATCAGTGAAGTGATGCCATGACAAACAAGGGAATTAGATTTAAGTGAAGGAGGGCTTTACAAAGTCATTAGTCTCCCTTTCCCCTCCAGAGCCATCTGTGCCCAGTGGGAAGATATGGGTCAGGATGACTAAAGATCACCCTGAACACAGTGGGAGACCTCAGTCTTTTTAAGCTAAGGTCTTTAACAAGTCTCAGCTTCACTGAGGCCTCTTTTACAATAAAAAAAAAATCAAAGAGGAAATCCTAACTCCTTTGCTTTCTGGTATATTTTATTCTAAAACCTCTAGTTTCTTTTTTTAATGTGGAAGCTGTCAATTCTTGTGTAATACTAATCCACAATATTTGAATTGTTTGCTTTTGGCTTCTTGTAGTACTTTCTCTTTTCTATGAGCTCTGTAATTACTCTATAATATTAGGAGTTTTCATTTTGGGATTTCTTTTAGATGGTGACCAGTGAATTTTCTCAACTTTTTTTTTTTGCTCTCTGATTTTAATATACCAGGACAATTTCCTTTGATAATTTCTTAAAAGATGTCCAGCCTTTTTATTTTTAATTTTTTTGATTATGGCTTTCAGGTAGTCTAATAATTCTTATATTATGTCTCTTGGATCTCATTTATAGGTCAGTTATTTTTCCAATGAGAAACTTCCCATTTTCTTCTATTTTTTTTTCATTTTGTTTTATTGTACCTTGATCATCTCTCATAGAGTCATTAGCTTCTATTTACTCAATTCTAATTCTTAAGGAATTACTTTCTTCAGTGACTTTTTGTTATATTTTTTAGAGAATGATTTTCCTTGATAAATTTTTGTATATCTTCCCATGTTCTTGACTCTTTTTGCTTGGCATGATTCATTTACATTACTTTTATTTATTTTCTCAGTTTTTTTCTACTTTTCTATTTGTTTTTCTTTGAGATTTCACATGTAGCCATTTAATACCATTGTCCTCTTCTAGGTTCATACCTTGAAACTTTGTGTCACCATAGTGGCATTCTAAAATCAAATTCTTCCTTATTTTGGTTCATTTTTTTCTGCCTTTTTTGTGACTTGGTATTTTTTGTGTGAGAGTTGGACTACAATCCTGTACAGTTCCAAGTTTCTTTGTGCTGGGCCTCAGGGTCTTATTTCTGGCTTTCATTACTCTTTGGGGTTTAGTTGCTTTCTCTGGAAGGTGAGCTTCCCTTCTGGCTTGGACTAGGGAAGGGGTAGGGCCTTCCTGTTGGCCTTTCCTGGGTGGGGGTTTTATTTGCTAATCTGCTTTAGGGACGGGGTCATGCTGCTGTGTTGCTATGGAAACAGAATCTCTTTGCTAATAGGCTCCAAAGTCAGGATCTCATTTTTGGCCCATCTTGGGAAAGAGTTTTTACTACACCTCTGCATTGGAAAAAAGGTCCTGATGTGCTTACAATGGGGTTGCTGGTGTGGAACATTACTTTAGTACAGACTACTCAGTTGGATAGGGAGATCTACTGCTTTGAAGGAGGGGTTCCTTACTAGTGGATCCCCCAAGCTTGGAGCCCTATTAAAGGCCCCCTCATATGAGACCAGCTGCTTCTGCTGGTTTTGGATGTCATTGTCCTCCCACTCCTGGAAGAAAGAACTTTCCTGCCATGCAGATTAGCTGCTCCCTTGTTCCTAGATCAAGTTTTCTAGTTGTTTGGAGGGGAATTTGGGAGAGCTTTAGATGGTTCCTTCTCACTCTGCCATCTTGGTAACATGTCAATATACTTCTTAATATTGAAAAAATTATGAAAACAAATATCAAAATAACATCAGAAAATGGTGGTATAATACAAAATAGAATCAGTGATGTCAAGGCAACAAACATTCTTACTATACCTTTGTAAATGCTAACATGTTAAGTAGTTCTTGTGAAATTAGGATGCTAATTACTAGTTCCTAATAAATGAGGAGAACGGAGTTCATAAGGACTTAAGACAGTGACAGTAGAAAAAAGAAACATCTCAAACCTTTAGGGTACCCTTGAACTCTAAAGAGAGATGTAGCTAACTTAGATCTGTGAGAAAGAGCCAGAGCATAATATTACACTAAGAAACTGGGTATTTTAACTATCTTTACTTCTTTCAACTTTGGCACTTTTGCTCCTGTTCTTTCTATTAACAAAATTGATTTACATATTTTTACTCACATGGCGTCCAAATTATCCCAAGTAATGTTTCAAGAGCAGCCCCTCAGAAAGCATTCAGAGAACCTCAAAAAGATTTGCTATCCATTAAAAAATTTAACATGTTTAATTATGTATAGTAGGAGCAATGGGAGCTTCTTTTGGGTCACCATCTTTGGAGCCTGAAAACTCTTCTAGCTGAATGTCATAGAAAAGGGATCAGATTTGGAAGGGTGTTAAGACTAGGACATGGCTACATTGGTTTCATTCTTGAGTATCTGAAACCAGTTCCTATGCATAATAATAAATGATCAGCTGGCATAAAGGAGATCCTGTTTCTGTCATTAAACAGTTATGCTCATGAAATGTTAGAGATGAAAGGGAATTTAACTATCACCGGTGACTCCATTTTTTCATCTGTAAAATAAGATTTCAATACTTGCTCTAATTATTTCACAATGTTGTTCCCGAAATTCAATCAAAAAAGAATTTTTGAATAGCTACATTTAATTCAATTTTAGAATCATTTAGTATCGGCTATGTGTATGAATATCTATGTCTATGAATATACAAAGAAAAAAAATTTAAAATCTCTGCCATCAAGGAGCTCATAAAGCATGTCTTGGGTTCTGTGCATAATTTTTTTTAATTTAGTTTTTTAATTTTATAATTATAAATTTTTTTGACAGTATATATGCATGAGTAATTTTAAAATAACATTATCCCTTGTATTCATTTTTCCTAATTTTCCCCTCCCTTCCTCTACTCCCTCCCCTAGATGACAGGCAATCCCATACATTTTACATGTGTTACAGTATAACCTAGATACAATATATGTGTGTAAATCCAATTTTCTTGTTGCCCGTTAAGTATTAGATTCTGAAGGTATAAGCAACCTGGATAGATAGACAGTAGTGCTAACAATTTACATTCACTTCCCAGTGTTCCTTCTCTGGATGTAGTTGTTTCTGTCCATCATTGATCAACTGGAAGTGAGTTGGATCTTCTTTATGTTGAAGATATCCACTTCCATCAGAATACATCTTCATACAACATTGTTGTTGAAGTGTGTCTGTGCATAAAATGAAAGAGTTTTTGTCCTTGTGTTTATAGCTTAGGCAGGATGTAAGATAAATACACAACTAAATATAATAAGCTGATAGATACGAGAAATATAAAGCAATTGCACATATGTAAAATTCAGATTATTTATTGAAAGATCAAATGCTGAAGCTGAAGCTTGAATACTTTAGCCACATAATGAGAAGATGAGATTCATTTGAAAAGATACTGACATTGGGAAGGATTGAAGGCAAAAGAAAAAGGGGATGGTAGAAAATGAGATAGATAAAAAGTGTCATGGAAGCAATAAGCATGAGACTTCAGGAGATAGTGAAGAATAGAAGGGGCTGGTGTGCTATTGTTCATGGGGTCAGGGAGATCTAGACATAGGAATAGGACACTTTATTGTTGAGCATGCTTTCTTAATGAATATAAATTGCAATATCAATATTTTTGTAGATGATCTTTGAGATCTCAAAAATTGATGACTGTAGCTAACTTTGTGAAGAGCCTTTCTGAACTTAGCTAGGCTTATTCTTAAATATATATATATATATATATATATATATATATATATATATATATATATATATATATATATATATATATATACATACATACATACAATCTATAACCAGATTTATACCCTTTGTAAGATAATTCTTCTTATTTTCTTCCTCCTCCTTTTCCTTTTCTTTCTCCTTCTTCTCTTTTTCCTCCTCCTCTTCTTCCTCCTCCTTCCTCTTCCTCTTCCTCTTCCTTTTCTTCTTCTTCTTCTCTTCTCCTTTTTTTGGTGGGGAAAATATTTAAGAACAGGATATCCAGTACAATAAAATGAAAAGAAGAACCAATTCTTCATCTGTAAAATATATGGATTTAAATCTGTGATCATATATTGAGCTATTTGTTCCATATATTTCATCTTTATGAAAGTTTGGCTCTATTTGTGGAAATAGATCTTACCTTGGTGCTACCCAGTGAAAATTCTTTAGTGTTTGGGGATCTCTGTTATATATTTTTATTCATAAGAGTCAGTGGGAGAATGGAAGCCTCTTGGTAGAAGCTTAGAGTATTTCAAGCATGAATTTTCTACGCTTGCAATAGTCTTCATCAGTTCTTTACTGTTTACTTATCTTTGTAGGCCCATATCAAATACTAGTTTCTCTATGTGTATTTTAAATTGTTTCCCTTTTTCTTAATCCTTAAGCAACTGTTTCTTTCTCTGAATTTCATATCAATTTGGACCTCTTCTTTTAATTTTTAAAAAATTCTATACTTGAGATTTTACTAATGTAAGGAATTCTCTGTACCAATTAAGATTTACAACTAATTTGTAACCTTTAGTCTTAGAGAGTTACCTGGGAACCCTGAGAGTTAAATAACTCACCCATGACACATGTATACTTTGGGTCAGAGAATGTGAATTCAAATCATCTTGACTCCAAGGTTGTTTCAATCCTTAATGCCATGGTACCCTTACTGAAAGTATTTTGGATATTTACCAAGCACTACCTTTTATTATAGTTATTTATATACAAGTTATATCTCTCCTAAGAGTATAAAATCCCTAGGGAGATGATAGGGTTCTTTGTTAACACACTCAGTGACCAACCTAGTGCCTTTCACATAGATACTTTCCATACACATTTGTGGATTGAATTTGAGAATGGTTTTTGGCAGTCAATAGGAGCTATCTATGGTACTGAATCTCATGAAGCTAGCAGGACTACTGTGCAGGTGAACTTAATGTACTTTGGCAAAGACAAGATTATTATAAATGAATTACCCATCATCAGAATCAAAGCTTCTTGCTTTTAATCTCCAGCAAGAATAGTCTGTCCCTTATTGGTTATCATTATGCTACCTGGTTCTCAGCCTCTCTCAAGAACTTTTCAGATCATGCATATGCTATAAAAATGAATTCTTTTGTGGGGCTTGATTTTTTTTTAAAGAATTCATATCCATGATGTATGATAGTCAGATCCTCTTTTCCCAACATATGTACATGTGGTCCTGGACACTGATTCAGGAGAGATGGATCTCATTCACTGTGAGGGATCTTTTTTTGGGTTATGCATATCCCTGTAGGCTAGGGAATTTGGATGCTAGTTCTAAGGTAGTCATGATAGCAAAAGTCAAAGAAGGTCATAAAGGAGGATGGGAGGGAAAAACATAGGGTAGGAGGGATAGATTTATGGAAAACATATCCATACTATTGTGACGTACAACCATATATATTGTCGGTCAAAGTAGCCTAAGTATTAGAGTAGTGATGACTGAGCAGTAGAAATAGCAGAGTGAAATAATTATAAAGCATGAAAAAACAACATGTGCTCTCAGATGAGACACACTATAAAGAAAGCAATAAATGTATACAAGATTCATCTAATCTTCAGTTGCCAATTCTGCAAAAGATGACTCTCTTGCCATCTGTACAGAAGCACTGAAATTGTTTGACAATGTTTGAGATTATTCACCTGTTCTTTAATTTCCCTCCAAATCCCACACCATTTAGTATTTAGAAATCCTCTGCACCTAAAATATTTAAATATGCTTTTTTTCTCAGATGCTTCTAATTCATTTTCTATTTCTGACATTACAGACAGGGTGAATAGGGGATGTCAGTGAGGTCCAGGTTTTATAGAAATGAGGCATGAAAGTTTCTAGCAAGGGAAAGAGAAGGGGAATGTTAATCAGGGAAATAGGGTATATTAAAGAACAGAGGCAATCTGCTACAAGTTAGTCTTATGGAACAAAGTTAGGCTCCACCCACCCCAAAAGAAGAGCTTCTTTGACTAAAACAATTACTATGTTAGAATTGGAAATACAAAGATATCTATATCTATATAGATATAAATATATCTATATATAGATAGATATAGACATATCTATCTATATCTATCTATATATTACATATAATATGCATATCTATCTCTATATATTTCACTTAATCCTATAATATGAAAATGTAAAAGGTCACAGATAGTGGGAGGGAACTCTGGGTAAGGAATAAGACCCTTTAGCCCAGAGGGAACATGCTGACAGTGTCTGGTTTGGCTCCCCATCTCCTTTTGGTGCTCTCATCCTTCCTGAGAAGTCAAGGAGGGCGTCACCACCTGTGTTCTACTTGAAGCAAGGGATACTTACAGTGAGACGAATGTACATATCAATAGCAAGTTGCTTATAGTTAGCACTTACATAGTGTGCTATGGTGACATAATGCTATTATAATTGGCACATGCTCAGTGTGCTGTGGTGATGTAATTGTACTAAGGTATTTAAGGGTTGGGGGACTTGAAATAGATGGACTCCATCTTTGACCAGCCTCATGGGTCTCCTGCCATCTTCACGCCTCCACTAAGACCAAGGACTCGGGCTAGTCCTGAGGTCCTCCAGAAAGCTAGTCTGGATGGTATATTTTGGCACCCCAATTTGGGAGCTCTAGAAAGCATACTACATGAAGACATTATATTTTAGTTACCTAGCTTAGCCTGACATCATTTCTTACTTATATTCCTTCTTCTGTTACTGCTCACACATTTCCAAACACCAGCCCTGGTTTACTTCTACCATTTACCTTCTCTACTCTTTCTCATGTACTATTGAATGAACCTTGAGAAATTCATCAATCAAGCTGACTTGGATTTACTACAGATTTGTACTATCTAATTTCAACTGGACTTTTTCAACGGTGAAACTGGCTTTTTACTCTTCCCTAACTAATTGCTCTATCCAATTTTCCTAATGATTTTTTCAAACCTTTTCTTTTCAAGCCTACAAAATCAAGTCATAACTACATAACATGATTCTTTTCTCTTTTAATCAATTCTCTGATAAAAGATAATCCTTGTTCTTCATAATAACTCTTTTTTACATATGCCTTTGATTCTATGCCCTCCTGACTTTTGCGTATTTCTCCCAAATAATCCCCCTTTTCCATTAATTTCATTCTCTCTTTAATTATTGGTTTTTGACTTGATATTGACAAATATAGTTTTCTCATTTTAAAACAAAACAAAACCCTTCATTAGACCTAACTATTCCTTTTAGCTATCATCCTATCTTTTGTCACCCTTTCTCAAACTCAGAGGCAAAGCTGTATACTCATTGTCTCCTTTTCCTCTCCTCTGACTTCTCTACCCACTGTAATCTGGCACCTTACCTCATTCCTCAGCTTAAACTACTTTTCTCCCAAATTACCCAATATCTCTTTATTGCTATATATGATGGCCTTTCCCCAATCATCTATTTTTTTGCCTTCTCTGAAGCATTTAAAAATATAGATCAAGCTCTCTATCTATATTTTCTCTCCATTCTGGGAATCTAAGACATCTCTTTTTTATTCTCCTCTTACCTGTCTGACTACAACTTCCCGTATCATGTTTCTTAAGTGTGAGTATACCCACAGATTCTGTTCTGGGTCTCCAACTCATTTTTTCTATACTCTTTTTGGGTAATCTCATCAGTTTCCATTGATTTAATTATCATTTCTATGCAAGTGACTTCCAGACCCAATCTTTCTCTTGAGCTCTAATTTCAAACCAACAACTGTGCCTAGTAGACATTTTGAACTAAATGCCTTCCAGGTACCTGAAGCTCAACATATCTCAAATCAGAATGATATTTTCTCCCAAATTTATTTTTCTTTCTTCCAAACTTCCCAATTCTACTGAAGGAATTATCTTTCTTTTTTTTACCCATTTTTCTCATTTTGTTGTCATCCTCAACCCCCTACTCTCATTGCATAATACATTAATTTTCAAAATCTTGTCATTTCCATCCCCATGATATTTTTTATATTCTTTTACTTCTCTTCATCCACATTGCTGGTCCACTAGTTCAGTTCCTTATTGCCTCTTAATAGATTCCTAATGGACTTCTCTGCTTCAGATTTTTTCCTCACTTTGTATCCTCCACAGAACTACCAAATTGACTTTTCTAAATGAAAGTCTTACTATATCACTCCCCTTCACAACACTCTGGCAACTCCCTATTTCTATTAGATAAAATATATATTTCTTTGTCATTTAAAGACCTTCACAGCTTGATATCAATTTGCTTTTCCGATCTTATTAAACATATCTCTCTATGGCCCAGTGAAGTTGTCCCATTTACCATTTTTTATAATGGAATTCTCCCTATCTTTGTACTATCCGGCCATCATGATTGTAATGTATTTCCCCTTTATTTTCAAAAGTTAGGATTCCTAGTTTCCCTTAAGATTCAATTCAATCACCACCTTCTACAGGAGTCTTCTCTTTATGCCTTCAGTTTTGACTATCTTCCTCCAAATTGGCATAATATTTCAAATTGACATATATCAATACATATAAACTCTTTGAGGGAAAGAGCATTTATACTTATTTTCTTTATATACTTAAAACCTAATTCTGGGTGTTACATAGTATGAAAGAATGAATGAATAGAAAAAATTTTGATAAGCACTCAAAATGTGCAAAGAATTGTACTAACCCTTGGATATATGAATAAATAAGACAATCTCTACTTTCAAAGATCTCACATGCTGCAAGCCAGATGAAAAGGCTCCTATTTCTTTGCTGGGTCCTTAGGGTACAGAGGCAAAATAATTGGTAATGGTTCAGCTTTAATGTCATTTCTGCAGATAAAGATCTTAACTATCTGATGTTGAATGTTATGACAATGCTAAGGATTTCTTGAAAAAGCAAGAACTTCCTTTTCTGTGTCTTCTGTAGCTGTAGCCCTGAGAGAAGTTGCTAGGGAACATCTCCATGGAGTTTACTTTCCAGGATGATGAATGTGAGCACTAGAATAGAAGTAGAGCTGATGGTTTAGAGGATATGGCCATTCCCCAAGGTTCTTTGAGTTGGGCTCCTAGGCTATCTCCCTTGGCACCTGAAGGGAAGTGATGGTTAATATGGTAGAGTTGACCAGGAATGTACCTTTTTCTCCTTTTGGTTTAAGCTTCTGGCTTGATTGCCCAATCAATTGGTTATTAATAAATCAATCAATAAGTTAGTAATCTCCTACTATGTGCTAAGAACTGTAAATAATAAATGTTTCTTGATTGACTGATAGACTATAAGTATCTTTTCAAAGGCCTTGATGGGCAAAAGTCCAGTTCCTAAATAGAGGGACAAAGTCAGAGCAAGGGATAGTTGATGTTGAGCTTCTGAAATTTTGCAATTAATGATACTAATAGGTAGCACTAGGAATTGAGTGCTGGACCTGGATTAAGAACACTTGAATTCAAATGCAGTCCCAAATACTTAATACATGTGGGACCCTGGGCAGATTCTCAATCTTTTTTTCTCCCTCAGTTCATCATCTGTAAAATGGGGATAATAATAACACTTACCTCCTAGAGTTACTGTGAAGATAAAATGAGACAATATTTGTGAAGCATTTTGAAAAACTTTAAAGTGCTATCAAATATTATTATTACTATTATTCCCCTTCTTAGGAGACAGTTCTATCTGAGAATTCAGCATGAGAGAGTTTACCAGAAGGGGTTAAGCGACAATATGGAAAGAAGCAAAACTGGGGTCCAGATCACTTATTAAAGAACAGGAGATGAAGCCCAAGAGGAAGAGATACTTGTGGGATGGTAAATAGTGAAAATGAATGTGTTATTGCAATTGAAAATAGAGGAGGGAGACCCACATTCTGACACACCAAACAGTGTAAATGGCTCTGGGAAAAAAGAGACCCAAAATAGGAGCTGCATTTGCTGGAGAAATAAGAGTCCTTAAAGCTGTCTGAATAGAAAATAAGGTTATCATAATGCCTTATCATTAGAAGAGAGAAGAATATTAAAAGGACTCAGTTCAGCCTGAATAAAAAAGATAAATTTCAAGTAAACTGGCATACAGTTTATCCATGGCTGGATTTGCTGTAATAAAGTCAGCGAGGGAATAAGCCCAGTGATTTACAGCAAGCTCGCTTCTGTAAAATTTACAAACTGCTGTGATAAAATGTCACCTTTTATGATGCATTCCACCCGGGCTGCATATATAAAGGGCACAGCTACGGAAAGAGTGGCAAAAACAAAGCAGCCGGCTGGTTCCCCAAGCTGCCTTTGTCTGCTTCTCCTGCAGTATCTGGGATTTATGGAAAGATGACCCAGCCTTTGGCTTTTTACTGTTCCGGATGGTGAGCTGCAGGGCAAATGTTATCCTCTGGCTTAGCTTTCACCATGCTGTGGCCCACGCTATTTCCACTCAGGGTGGACTGAAGGGGTATGGGGATAGGTTGGGGCAGGCTGGGTGGAGAACTGGGAGGGGAGATTTCATTGTTCTCTGGGCATAATCTTGCAGGTTAGGGCATCAATTAGTCTTAGAGATTGACCTCTGGCTGAAATGTCTTTCATGAACATTAGGTGAAAACTTCAGTCCTTAAGCCCAGGATTGTCCAAGATTTCTTGGGTAGAGGGACATAGACTCCCTAAGCCAACTGTCTTGTTTTATAGATGAGGAAATGGAGACCCAAAAGAGTGAAATTACTTAGTGCCACAGGAATTAGAGCTCAAAATTATCTCAGAAATCATCTAGTCCAAGTCTTTCATTTTTCCAAATAAGGGAAATAAAATGATATACAGGGTTTAGTGCCAAAACTCAAGTCCTTGCCCCCCCAATCCCAGTACCTTTTCCACATAACCACACTGCCTCTTGTCCTGTGAAAATATAGCGTAGGGTTTGATGCTCTTGATTTTTCAACCAGTGCTCTTTCAATTATACTGAAGACTTTAATTAGCTTTTTTTTTTTTTTTTTTTTTTTTTTTTTTTTTTTTACCTGAAAGAAACAATGGTATCTAAAGAAAGGCTCACCTGGAAAACTGGAAGCCAGCCCTGGGACACCAAGAGAATTCTATGTGACTGCAAGAATGGTTGCTTATTGATAGGAATAGGGGGTGGTTTTAGGGCATGGTTGTGTAGGAATGTAATTGTGGTTACTGGAGGAGAGGAAGCATGCTGTGTCATATTGGAGACATAGGCAGTAAGGGAGGAAGCAGAACCCTTCTGAAAGCTCCCACTGCTTCATCCTAGTTATAACTCTGTGGATCACACTAAATGTTGGAGGGGTTTGTAGGATCTTTGGTCCTCAAATTCTGGAAATTCTGGGTAGCCAAGGTTACGAAAGTGTAAGTATTTAGGGCATCAAAAGAAAAAGAAGGAGTAAAGGCATAAGGAAAAATGGAGATAAAAGTGGTATATATCATTAAGGAAATGAGAGTAATATTAGTATAATAATAGAATGTGAGACCTGGAAGCAGGCCTTTGGTAAAATTGCAAAATTGAAGCAGTTTGTTATCGGTGCCTCTTTTTTTTTCAACCTTCTCTCTTAGGATTCTCCTTAATCTTCACTCCTTAGCTGCCTCTCCTGAGTCTTATTTCTATAGATTTTTGCCATCTACAATTTCTGATAAGCAGAGCACTAGCATTCCTATTTAATGTATTTTAATAGAGAATTCCTAACCTCCACTGCTCCAAAAACTTTTTCAAGATACAAACTAATGAGTTTCTAATGGCACCACAACAATGTTGGGGAACATAAGTTAGATATGAGGAATTATGCCAGGTACTCTTCAAATCATACCGTTTATATAGTTAAACATTTTTATCTATGTTTAAGTTCAGACTTTATCTGAAATGAGGAAATCCCACATCTTCAGATTGAATTTTCATACATTTTTAGGTACTGAAGAAATGATACCGGTTGGAAAATTCTCCAATTTCCCAGAATGTCTTGGCAGAAAATGCATGATCAAGGAGAACCAAGCAAAGGGTACTGAAGGAAAGATGCACAAACTGGAAAAGAAAGATTTTTCCCTGAGGAGTGGTAGGAGTAGGCATTTGGTATCTTTGCATAAAAACTACTATAGATTTCTAAATCAAGAAGAGGGCCCAGAAGGGATATAGACACAGTCTTTACTAAAGAAGTTCCACCTCCACTCTTATTAGAGACTTGTCCTTATTGATATGTTTAGTTTATTCCCTGTTATTAAATTTAAATTTGCGTTTTATGCATGACCCTGAATATTTTGTAATTCATACAGGAAATCTTCAACATTCAAGCATTTAATTTTTGTGACTTCAAACATTCAAATATGACTTTATTAGTAAGCTCATTGTCTCTTTTATATTGGCAAGCATGCACATTTGTGGCTATGCTCAACAGAGAAAAAAATAAGAAGCACAAGATGTCCTCAAGTTTGTGGAGTAGTTGATATCCTACTAAGGGCTTCACTAGTCTTGTTCACTCTTCCATTGTAAACAGCTCCCTGCCTTCAGTGCTTATTTTCATTGTTTGCCTCTAAAACTCAAGTTTTGTATTGCCATTATGCCTCCAAAGCATAGTTTATATCCTTTGGGTTATAAGTTAAAGTGCAAGGGCAGTGATGTGACTTTGTGACAAAATAATGGTGTTGGATAAACTTCTGGCCATAATATTTGCAGCCACTGTTGGCAGGGAGATCCTCAAGGATCTCAAAGTAGATGTCACTGATGATTTCAAGTTTAAGTGAATGGTCTCCAATGCCATCCACCAGCTGGGACCCCCTGATATAAAGGTCATCTTTGAAAATGAGGTACAAATAACAAAAACTAGCTGTGAAGGACAGAGTGTCAGAGGTGATATTGAGGCCTCATGAGTCTTTGAGTTTTCTCAGAGTAAATACTATAGTGTCAGTGATGTCGTCCTTGGTTTTCAGAGAGCATCCAGAGTAGAGAGGTTTACAGTAGTATAATGTATCATACAACCCTGACACCACCATCTGATAAAAGGGAAGCTAAGATTCATATTAATAAATGTTTGCTGTATAGTATTTATGGTACTGTAGATTTCATGTATTATGAAAAGTGAATATTATCTAAGATAATTTTTTTTACTAAAATGTTAGAACAAAAGGTCACAAAATTCTCGGAAATTACTAGCAAGAAAAATGTTTTGCATGTTACCAATTTTTTTCTTGGGTATTGAATTTTATGGGTTATTTCATGGTTATTGTGTTAGGGAAAGTGCATGTTAACAGAACTAATGTTTTATAATAAAAAAATTGCATGCAGAAAATGTATTTTCAGCCATCTCTAGTGAAAGATTACAGTTTTTGTTGGTCACAGGAACCTAACCCCCTATTTCCCACAGATTCGGTGGGCCAACATTTTACATTTTTTACTTTTGCATTTCTGTCTAGAAATATTATATTACCCTCATGAAGATGAGGGTTCACTGCATATTTATATTCAGAATCATGTTTGGCTGCCTTATTTGTTAAAGCATTGGACTAGGCATCAGGAATACCTGAGTTCAAATCCAGAACACAAATTTAATAGCTGTGTGACTGAGCAAGTCATTTAACCACTCTCTATCCTAGTTTCCTTATCTGTAAAACTGAAGCAGTAATGGCTCATATTTAATGATGTTGTTATGATAATAAGATGTGATATTTGGAAAGTGCTTTGCAAACTTCAAAGTGCTATCTAATATTAGCTAATTTTTTGAGTCGGTGATTAGATTCAATCCTCTAGAAGTGAGCTAAAATCAGATTCAAATATTTCTGTATGTAAATAAATATGCCACTGATTTTCATTTGAAGTGTATTGATGCAGACTATTTGGATCAAGACTGGAAAGGTCAGATTTCAGCTGCTTTCCTAAAACAATAATTTTAGATGATTTAATTGTCCTAGAGTTGAAACAACTTTGCTTCTAAACTTCCAGTGTGGGACATGGAAATAAGATAGGGTCAGAAAAGAAGAATAGGAGACCAGATGGTTCTAATATTTCTATATTGCTCCCCAGGATGACTTTCACATGTAGTTAAAAGGAAATGGGCATTGAGGAACCTTAGCTGGAATAGACCTTAATTCCACATTTTCCTACTGTAGTTTAGTTTGGATTTTATATTACTGGATGAAACTCTTTCCTTGGCCATCTCCATGTTACAAATTGTTGACAAACCAAATGTCAGTAAGCTCAGATAAACGGAGCCACATGGAGATCTCTACAGACTTCTACAACAGGAGGGATTTCCAAGGAGAGAAGCAAGCATGCAGATGTGGGGAGAAGCATGGGTTAGTTACCATTAATTATACTGTACAGGAGATAATTACAGGCAGCTA